>NC_140503.1:86908800-87086300 GCF_964339955.1 Pipistrellus hanaki
GAGAAAAGATGACTATTTCTACAGAAGCCATAGACAGAAACATCCCATAGAATCTTCCTCCCACCCTCCCTGCTTTGTACAAACCACAAGGCAGAAAGGAACTCCAGGGTCAGGCTATTTGCCCTCATCAGATCTATAAATGCTTTATCTGGGCGACAAGTCCCACTTTCCTCATGCTCTGAAACCATCTGAGGAAACTTTAAACCTTCCCATGCATAGGTCACAGCCCAGACCAGTGACATCAGAACCAGCAAAGACTCACACGGGTGATTTCAAGGTACAGCCACAGCTGAAAAGCATTGCACTAGAAGGTCTGAAGAAGATTCAGCAAAATTGAAGGAGTTCAAACAAGAAGTGAGAAAGGTTATCCCCAAGAAATCACCCACCTCTGAGCAGCTACCAGGAATGAGTAACCATCCCCAGATGGGTATTAGCCTGCAGGCAGCCGGCTGCTGGGACATTGTGGTGTTGGGCCTTCATTTCAGGCTTTCCCCCACGGGGCCATGTGGCTGATGGGTGTTTGGGCCTCAGGCAAGTGGACAGGGAGGCCCATTCTTGCTCATGTTCCTGAATAACAAAGCATATGGAAGAGAGAATGAGTGGTTCAAGCCTGCACATTCCCTGAACCAAGATAAGTCCCATGAGTGAGCTGAGGGGGTGTGATAACCAAGAACAGCCTTTCTTTCCTCTTCTCTCTGTGCAGACAGCCCACCCCTCAGGTCTAGATCTGCCAGCGAGCATCCCTGCTGGCTTCAGGTCCCTCCATGGCTTTCTGCTCCTGGACCTCACCCCCAGAGCAGCAGACCTTCCTCTGTGCAACCCGGGGTTCCTCACTCACTCACCTCCATTCTTCAGCCTGCTAACACAATCTCTGACCCAGCACACCCCTCCATTCTGAGGGAGGAAACCTCGGAATGTCTGTTGACCAGTTTTAGGTTCATAGCACAACTGAGAGGAAGGTACAGAGATTCCCCATATACCATCCTGCCCCCGCACATGCACAGCCTCCTCCATTATCAACACCCCCAACTAGAGTGGAGATTTATTACAATTCATAAGCCTAAATTGACCCATCATCCATCACCCAGAGTCCATGGTTTACATGAGGGTTCACTCTTGTGGTGTACAGTCTATGGATCTTGACAAATGTGTAATGACATGTATCTCCCATCATAGTATTATACAGAGTAGATGCACTGCCTCCAAAATCATCTACTCCACGATTCGTTCCTCCTTCCCTACTGGCCCCTAGCAATCACTGCCTGACCATGTGTATTCTTGATTACGTCCTCAAAGCTCCTGGTGCTTTCCTAGGCCTTCTGAACCCACCAGATACACACAATTGGCCAACTGAAAGAAAACATCTGGAACTGTCTCTGATTAAACTGACTTGGAACCCTTCCAGCCGTTAGGAATATCACTAGTGGAACAGGCACAGTTAAAACTGAAGACCTGGGCAATGGTCAGCAAACCACAGCTTGTGAGCCACATGCGGCTCTTTGGCCCCTTGAGTGTTCTAACGCCCCTTCTTCAAAATAGACTCCCCTAGGCCGAAAACCGACTTCTGCGCATGGGCCACGAAGTTTCAATCTCACTGTACAGGCACACCCGCACGTGGTATTTTGTGGAAGAGCCACAATCAAGGGGCCAAAGAGCCGCATGTGGCTCGCCAGCCGCGGTTTGCCGTCCATTGACCTAGGTAATTATTTAATAATATCAGCAAGTCAAACTTTAATGCTGCACAAGGAAGGATAAGAATGGCGCTTGCCCTCTTGTCATTTATCTCCACCCTCTACAATTTCACTTGTAACAAAAAATCTAGGGGCGGGGCGGGGAAGGGAGAGGCCCTGCAGCTGCTCCTAAGGGGGAAATCAACCCAGTAGTCTCCTATCATGATTCACTAGACATCTGCTCAAAGTTAGAAGCTATGGGTGGATGTTTTTAAGAGCATCACAAACTAATTCACAACCACCTTAGGTAAGGTGACCAGATGTCCCGCTTTTGGCGGGACAGTCCCGATTTTTAACAAATTGTCCCGCGTCCCGCGGCATTTAAAAAAAGTCCCACAAATTGTTAAAAATCCTGACTGTCCCACCAAAAGCGGGACGTCTGGTCACCTTTAGGACACTTTCAAAAGCCATTTATTTCCCTTCCTTGCACACATTTCCGTGTGTGTGTGTGTGTGTGGGGGGGGGAGGGGGTGTAGAGGGGAGAAGGGGAAAGCCTGGCTCCGCTGGAACCAAGTCTAACAGCCAGCCACATCATAATAACGTGTAGCCCGACGTCACCTGGGAATCACAGAGGGTAGCTTCTCTCAGAAAAGGAGGCGTCAGGAAAGAGCCCCAGTGTTCCAGAGAGAAAGAAATGGCAGCCCCTGCAGCCCCAGGGTCTTACCTTCTGGATGCAGGGTGTGGAGCAGCCCTGCCCAGCGCCCCAGAGCCACTCCTCCCTGACACGGCTCTGGTCAGAGGAGGACTTTCTTTGAAGAGCTCCAGCGGAGGGGTTTGTGCTAACAGCGGGGCAGAGACATGACCCTACTTCTCTACCTGGACTCAGTGCTGCCTCTTAAAAAGCGTCTTTTCCCTCAGGCAGCAGGGGGCGCTGTGGGGCCCACCAGCACCACTTCTCTGGCTTGATTGTTCCATCCACCCCTCTGAGGGGATGGGAATTGAACTGAAAGAAGTTTAACCCAAAGGTACCATCAGTTTGGCTAGAAGAAATAGTGAGGACTTGTTAGTAGGTTGAGCAGCCAAACCCCTAATAGTTACTACCTCTAGTTTCTGTGCCCTATATGTAGCTTAGGAATGCAGGCCTCTACAGGACTTCACTTCAATTGGCTGCTGCCAGCAAATTGAAATAATTTCAAGGAAGACTGGACTCCCCTATTGAAGATACACAAATGCTAGGGCCTTGTTATTCAAGGTGTAGTCTTAGATCAGCCACACCTGCGCCTCTTGGGGGTTTGTTAGACTTGCAGAATCTCAGATCCCATCCCAGGCCTATTGAATCATAATCTGGAGTTTAACAGGATGCTCAGGTGTTTCACATGACCTTTTAAGTTTGAGAAGGGCTGAACCAGCAGATGTCCTTGCATCTCAATTATACCTCAGTTGGTTCCCATTCTGTGCAAGCATTTTATCTGTATCCCTCTCTGTTTTCACTTTTCATTTTACTTTTTCTCCATATGGTCAAAAGGTCGATCAGACTGGAACTAGAAAAGGACTTACAATGTCAGCTTTACCAAAGCTGGGGACTTTCTATGAAGTCCCCAGCTTTGGTAAATGTATGAGATTATACTGTTAATATTGTATAAGCACTATGTTCTACAGCAGATCCCCTTTGGTTAGTATGAGTTTGTCATCATGTAAGAGGCTTGGGTTTTTAAGACAATCCCCAGGAGTCTGGATATTGATTACTAAGCATTTCCCCTGAAGGACTGCAGATTTGTTGCAAAGATTTTCTAATTCCTAAGTATTCCAAGCTTTGCCTGTAGATTAATGAAGTATAGTTCTCTGTGTGTATTTACTATAGTGCTCAGTAGACGGAGATCCCACTTTGAGCAATAAAACTCAAATGCATTTTTATAGCTTTATTGAGATGTAATTGATATAAAGAGCTGCACATTTTCATTGTGCACAATCTGATGAATTTGGACATATGCAAACATACTTGATACCATCACCACACTTAGGTGATAGACATATCTAATACCTCCCAAATTTCCTTGTGTCCCTTTGGGTGTTTTGTTTTGTATTTCTAGTGAGAAAATCTAACATGAAATCTACCCTCTTAACAAATTTTGAAATGTATGAGATTATACTGTTAATACTGTATAAGCACTATGTTCTACAGCAGATCCCGAGAAAGTATTCATCTAGCATAATTGAGACTTTATATACATTGAATAAAAACTCTCCATTTCGCCGTAACTGGCTTGGCTCAGTGGATAGAGCGTCAGCCTGCAGACTGAAGGGTCCTGGGTTCAATTCCAGTCAAGGGCATGTACCTTGGTTGCAGGCATATCCCTGGTAGGGGATGTGCAGGAGGCAGCTGATCGATGATTCTCTCTCATCGATGTTTCTAACTCTCTATCCCTCTCTCTTCCTCTCTGTAAAAAATCAATAAAATATATATTAAAAAAACTCTCCATTTCCCCCACCCCAAAACCCCCAACAACCACCACCATTTTTCCTGCTTCTATAAGTGTTGATTTTAGATACCTCATAAAGTATTATAGAATCATGCAGCATTTGACTGGCTTATTTTGCTTAGCATAGTGTTCTATTGGTTATCCATGTTGTTGCAAATGGTAGGATTTCCTTCTTTTTAAAAAGCTGAATAATATTTCATTGAATGTATATACCACATTTTCCTCACAAATTCATGTTTAAAGCATTTTTTATTAAAATATTATATGTGTACATACCTTACCAATCCCCACCTTCCCCATCCCCAAACATGCCCTCCCTCCCCATTAAAAGCATTTTGTGCTGTCTTTTCTTAATCAGTTCTTCTTGCTAGTATGCTGTGTTCCATGAAAAGAGGCCACATTCTTCAAGAGGTTGAGGATCATTGCTCTAGTGGCATGAAGCTCCAAGCTCTCTCTTGAGTTCCTTAACCAAAAAAAGACATTTGACGTATTTCCATTCAGTTGTGAGTTTTTAAAGGGTCAAGTGTTAAAATAAACACTGACATTGTCTCCCAGAGAAAAGGGCCTTTGGGGACCTGTTTGTACCTGGATTACAGTTACCTGTCTGTGTAACGTGGTTGAGAGCCAATTACAAGCACCCTAACAATAGATTGTTTCCATTTTGATCTACATAGTTTTGCAATTCAACTTTGTTCCAACAGTGCTTAGAAACCAAGAATTTGGCTATACTACAAAAATAACCTATTAAATCACACTAATGTAGCAAAGATACAAGCTTTGTTTTGTTTTGTTAGGATCTCCTCCTTTACATTTTCTTCCTCTGTATGTTTTATATGTTCATAGGTAGTATAGCACTACATACCAATAATTTCTAAATATGTAAAGATTCATATATTATGGGTGCTCCCATGCTCAAAAATACTTTAAGGGTGCACAATAAAAACTGTTTAGAGATCAATGGACTAGATCAGTGGTCGGCAAACTCATTAGTCAACAGAGCCAAATATCAACAGTACGACGATTGAAATTTCTTTTAAGAGCCAATTTTTTTAAACTTAAACTTTTTCTAACACCACTTTTTCAAAATAGAATCACCCAGACCATTATATTTTGTGGAAGAGCCACACTCAAGGTGCCAGGGAGCCGCATGTGGCTCGTGAGCCGCAGTCTGCCAACCATGGGACTAGATTAATGCTCTCTTGCTGTCTTTTGTCAACAAATGGATCCGAAAAGTCCTTTTATTGCCATTATTTAAAGCCAGCAACATGCTACCACGTTCTCTCAGCCTGAGTCATCCTTGTTAACATTCACATTTGAGCTTGTTAATTTAACACCAGACTTGGAAAGAAACAACAGGAAATGTGGTTTCAGAACCACTTAACAATTCTACCTCATGTTCTTCCTTGTCTCTGGGCTGGGATTCATGTCTGGAAAAGCCCCAAAATCACAGGTTCAACTGAAACTGTCTCCTTATTTCTCAGGAAGCAAACAGGGCTCGCTTAAGGTGGCAACACCCTTCTCCAGGCAAAGTGCAAAGCCCTGAGAGGCACTGGACAGCTCAGTGGTGATATGGGGACTCAGCCATGTCTGAGGGTCAGAGAGTTCTAGAGCTAGAAGCTCCCTTAGGGATCTTCAAGTCGCACCCACCAGTGTATAAACGAGGGCACTGAAGGCCCCAAATCAGAATGATTCACTCAGGATTTTTACAGCTTGTTGTGGCACATTTGGGACCGTGACCAAGTCTCTGGACTCTCTGATGTCCCATCAGGGCTGATGTGAGGGAGGGACATGGGGAGTTGTTGGCTGACGATGAGACAAGGCCAGATAATGTCTGGTGCTCAGTGATCCCAGACAGCGTTTTAGCAGAAACGTTCAAGTGCGTGCTGGCTCAGTGCGTCTGCGTGGGGCCCATCACGAGGGATGGCGCAGGGCCCCGCCTGGGAAAGGCTGCTGAGCACTGCCTGCCTCCGGAAGCTCACGTGCTGCTGCCTCAGCCCTGCATGGTGGGCTGGCAGCTCGCTCTCCTGGCCATGCCGCCAGCTCCCCACACACACTGGAGGGACCGGGGCACCAAACCCGCGGAGGGGGGGATGGGAGCGCAGCCAGGGCAGTGAGTGAGCTGCTCCCAGCTGTGCCCTCGGTGCCTAGAACAGCACCTGGCACACAGGAGGCACTCGGAACATTTCTGTTGCATGAACAGGCCTCCCCCGAGGAGGTGCGAGAGGACCAGGTTTTCAGTGTGATTACACTGAGCTTGGGGGTGGCTACAAAGCTGAGAGCTGAAGTCCAACCCACAGAAGGAGCCAGGAAACACCCCAGGCAGCCGCCTCCTCCCTGCTCTCACCAGCTCGTGGGCTGTGCTGTATTCACTGCTGGCCCAGGAGGCCTTCCTGCAAACTCATGCTTTTCTTCCAAAGCTGTGAACAAAGCCACTTATCACCCTCCACTGAGCGGGTGACTGCTGCCCCTTCCTGACTGGCTCGGGTGCGGGAGGGAAGAGCACTGGGCTCTGTGGAGAGGGCTCTGCACTCCGGGCCCTCACGCAAGTCACCTCCTTCCCCTGAGACTCAGTTTCCCTGTGCATAAGGCATAAATGGCATGTGCCTTTCCACTTACCTCACGAGCTGCTGGGAGGACTAAGGGCAACTCACGGTCAAGTGCTTCGGACACTATCCCCCCTGCACAGGTGTGTTGGTGAAGAGGGGCCACTCTATTCAGTCCCGAGGTAGGTGTTGCCTGTCAGCTTATTGCTGCTCAGCTTCGGGTAGAGGGTGCATTATGACTTGTCCAGGAGCAAGGCTTTTAGTTGCCAGTCTGCATGTACATGTTTAATAACCTTAGTTAAAGGGCTACCGCCGTGGGCCTGGCTTCATTCCCACCCCCACCTGCAGAGTCTGAACCTCAGTGGTTAGAAACAAACATGCTGGCACTGCTTGGTAAAGGGGGCGCGCCTGTGGGTTTGAGCTGGCCAAAGCTTATTGTTTTCTCTAAGGAGTTAAAATGCTCCTCCTCAAAGAAGACATCAACTGAGTGCACGGAGCTTTGGGAACAGCTTGGTTGTCTCCAGCATCAGCGGGTCTGCCCCACTTCCCCTCCCTCACGCAGGTACTTGGGCCACAGACCTCAGCCCAGGGCCCACCCGCTGTCAGTCAGCAGGGGGGCTGGGTGGGCGGGAGCACACTGACAGGGAGGATGGCGTGTAAGCAGCCTCTTAGAGGACCCCAATGACCCCCACTTCCTAGTAGTCACACCCGTGGGTGAGCCTCACTTCTAACAAATAGAATACGGCAGAAGCAGTGCCTTTTGCAAGGTGCGGTTATAAGGAGACCGTGGTTTCCATTTTAGATTCTCTCTCTCACTGTGAGCTGGCCGATAAAGAGGCTCATGTGTGTGGCCAGGAATGATTATCAGTCCGTAAACAGCTCAGCACACCAAGGACCATCTGAGTTCGTCTACAACAGACCCTCAGCCTTAGCCTCGTCCAGAGATGCCCCAGCCCCAGCTCCTGCCCCAGTGGGCACAACCTCCTGAGTAATGTGGAGCCAGCAGCACCCAGCAAAGCCACATCCCAGGCCTGACCCACAGAAACTGAGATAGTCAGCATTTATTCTTTGAAGTCTTAGTTTTAAGTATTTTGCTACCCAACCAATAGGTAAGGAATATGAGTGGAAAGAGATGAAAACAAACAAAAAAAAGTAGAGCTGGAGAAAACAAAAAAAGAGAAAAGGAAGTGAAGGAGAGGTGAAGACTGGGTGTGTCTGAACAGGATAGAATGCCACCAACACCCACCATAGCAGAGGGGTGGAGAGCTTGGGCTCCGGCACCAGACTGCCTGCATGTGAACCCTGGCTCTGTCATTGTGCTAGTCTCCTTGGGTGCTCAAACAACAGAAATCCCTTGTATCCCGGTTCTGGAGTGAGAGTGTGAGATCAAGGTGTGGGAAGTCTGTGAGGTCCAGCTGGAGAAAATAAAGAAATGAGGGAAGGAGAAAAGGGAGATAAGGAAGAGATGAAGATTGGGCATGCCTCTTCCCAGCTTCCAGTGATTTTCTAATGGTCGTTGGCACCCCTGCCTTGTATACTAGAATATCTGTCTTCATCATCGTATGGCTGTTGTTTCTGTGTTCAAATTTCCTTAAAAAAAAAAAAAAAAAAAAAAAAAAAAAAAGACCCCAGTCACATTGGATTAGGGTCTACCCTAAAAAGCTTATTTCAAAAAATGGCCACAGTTGAGGTTAGTACTTCAAGATAAGAATTTGCAGGTGGGACACAATCTACCCAGACCAACCACTTATAGTGGTATGGCTGAAGGAAGTCACTTAGCATCTTGGCTCCTCAGTTTCCTTATCCATAAAATTGAATATAGTATAATAGTACCGATATAATAGGATTGTTAAAAGGATTGACATAGTAAATATTCAGAGTTTAAAATAGTGGCAGGCACATAACGCTATAGGTATCTGTAATACGGGAAAGTCAATCTCCTATAATGTATCTGCCCCTGGCTCTAACATGTGGTGCTAGACACAAGGTGGGCTGGGGGCTGTCTTGTCTACAGGGAGTCCTTTGGTGGCCAGGGCCCTGGGTCCTCCCTGCTTTGCGGGGAAATGGCTTTCTCCCTCTCCGCCCACCTGTAAAAGAGAGGGGCTGATGAGAGTTAATGAGCTCCTGAACGCACAGTGGAAGAGTTTAGGGGGTTTCAAAGGACAGAAGATCCGTCAGACAAAAAGAGGTACCATAAGCTGTTTGAAGCTGGACCTGACTGGGGAGCTTGGCTAGAGTTCATCCTGGACTCTCTCAGAGGAAGGCAGTGGTGAGCACAGTGACAACCCAGATTTGTTTGGTTAAAAGCAAGGAGTTTCTCAGCTGGAGGTGGGGTGGTGGCTCTGTGGCTGTGGTTCTGCACTCAAGAATCACCAATGGCGCCTTTTCACCAGAGATTCTGGTTCAGTTGGCCTGGGCATTAGCATTTTTAAAAAGTTCACCAGGTGATGTGAATGTGCAGGCAGGAGGACTGGCCTTCGGAAGAGGCATTTCCCAGACTCTTGCTACTCAAAGTGAGGTCCACGCAGTGGCACCACCTGCTGATCAGAACCTGCTCCCTAGCCAGATCCCTGAGATTAAATGAGGAGCCTGCAGTGCATGGCAGCTGGGGGTCTTCTGCCTGGAGCAGAGCTCAGGCAGCCCTCTCCTCCAGGCTGTCTCATAACTGAACCAGAGATGGTATGAATCCTTCCCCTGCTGGCTCTTGAGACACTCATTCACTGCAGGGATTACTGTCCAGATACAAGAAAATTAATGTTAAGGACTTAGCCCTGAGTGGGTAAGCTGCGTGACCAACACCTGAGTGTTTCCATGCATGTGCTGGGGAGGGCCAGCCCCTGTGCGCTTGTGTGATGACAGCCAGGCTGGGCTCCTGACCCAGACCCCCAGGGAGCTTTCCTCTGCAAGAAACCTAACAGCCTGACCACGCAAGACCCATGGAAATAGATGGATCTTGAGACACTTGAGAAAGAAACTGTAATTTTAAGCTAAAGAAATGTTAGAGGGAGGGGAAGAGATGGGCGAGAGGTAGGCGCGAGGAGAAGGGTTAGTAAGTTGACCACAAACTGCGTTTTCCTGGCCAACTGTGTCTTTAGGGACCGAGTCTGAGTTGCTGCTGGAAACACGTTGGGAAGATGAGCTCATGCTGAATGCAATTCCTCTCAGGGGAGGCGGGACGAAAACAAGAGATCTGAGACACGTTCTTGAAAATAAATCAGCTTTGAAATTGGATTGGAGGAGAATAGCAGAGGAAGCCTCCATGTGTATGAACAGAAGTTTCCAGAGATATTAATCAGAGCAACAGAATAGCCTAACCGCAAAACCAAACCCACCCCAGCAATGTTATAATTATTGTCTATATCTCCAATTCTGTGCCATTTCTCCTGAGAACTAGAACAAAAGAACAGAAAACATGGGCTGCTTATAGAGGAATGCCTATGCTTTCTTCAATTCCCCTAGTAATGGGCTGAGTAGTCTGGCTTGAGCTATTAAAGAAGAGAACTTTCTCTCAGAGATGTGGCACGAACCCTAGTAATGCTGATGTTCTAAAGTGGTAGCTGAGTTGATCGCGCCACCCGTCAAAATAATTGTCAGTGGCCCTGGTCACCTCACCCAGCAAGGCCCAAAGATTTCGTAGTTTAGAATTAAGTGACCTGCACAAAATCCAAGGGACAATACAGCAGAATGGCATTGCTGTTGTTCCCAGTTGAGTTTGAAATCCTGGACTAAATTGCTGAATCTGGACCCATTTGGGCAATAGGGGCACCTTCCTTGTTGGGCTAATGGTAAATGAGGTACTGAGTGAAATGCACTTAGCACAGTATGCAGAGCACAGTAAATGGTCAACTTATTGGTAATAATAAGGTTCCTCCAGCCTGCCTCTCTCTCTCCCTGTGGTCTGCCCACACCCTAGTCTCCTGCCCAAGGAAATACATTGACTTCACGCTCTCCACGCTCTCTCACACTGCTCCCACTAATCCTTCTGCTCTTCCAGGCTCACATGCAGTGCTCCCTCTCTCAGCAGCCTTTCAGGATAGGGTGCAGATCAGATCTGCCTGCCTTTTGTCAGCAAGAATGAAAATCATTTATATAGTAGGTGCTCAAAGATTGTTGAAAGAAAGAAAGAAAGAAAGGAAGGAAGGAAGGAAGGAAGGAAGGAAGGAAGGAAGGAAGGAAGGAAAGAAGGAAGGAAGGAAGGAAGGAAGGAAGGAAGGAAGGAAGGAAGGAAGGAAGGAAGGAAGGAAGGAAGGAAATGACAGGGCCCCGCAACCCCCTCCTTGTAAGGATAGGTGGGAACTGGTAGGGGAACAGATCAGGAGGGCTTGTGCATCTGTGGGCCCCGAGGTCTAATTTCACTGCTGCCAATGGACCCAAATGAAAGGCAAACTCTCCTTGGGCTTCTTGTGTGTGACAAGGAAGTCAACACATTTCTCTACAGCTGTGATACCATGTGAGTTCTGTAAAGTGTTCTTATATGTATCACTTAGAGCTACCCTCCTCCTCTCACATTCCTGAACGCAGCAGGCCAGATGAACTCCCCGTGGAGCCTGGGCCTTGAGCCTGACCTCTCACTGAGCAGCTTTCTGCAGCCTTGAAAACCTGATAAAAGCCCCAGTTGTCCCACTGGTCACAGTCTAAAGCTGCAAGGTCCACTGGGCACACACAAGCCAGCAGTCCCCGTACAGCACCTTTGTATAAATAGGTTGGATAAATAAGCACCCTTCCCCCTGTGCCCCGGTGCATGGCTTGGCCCAGAGGGTGTGGACCAGAAGGCAATTTCCGCTACTAGCCCCTCAGCTGGAAGCCCTGGCAAGGTCGTCCATGCGCGCACACGCAGACACACTGACATACAGACACACATACTCTCCAAAAGAGCATCCCTGTTACATTATCTCTTTACGAGATTACACATTCTAGAGACTCAGCACAGGTTTTGCAACCCATTGTATTAAAAAATGGAGCTAAGCACAGCTCTTCTGCCTGGGTCTTTCTCCAACTTGAGAGCATGGGCACAGCCAAGCACCCCCACCCCGAGAACACGGCTGGTCCAGCCAGATGGCCTGACTTACCTGTGAATCGAACATGTTCTCATTTCAGAATCTTTCTCTATGAAGCAGCATTGTCATCCTCCTCCTTGAGGCATGGAGGGCCAGGAGGATTTGGGGGCACATGGTAGGTACCCCTTTCAGCCATCAAGTTCCTGCCTGCTGTGATTGGACAGGCTCTTTCTGGAAATGGCAATCCTATAACAGTGCACGAAGGCTTTACTTAATCCCATTGGCCCCTAAATGCATTCTGGCCAAGGACAGATATTCACAAGAGTGTAAGACTAATTTGTACCTGAAAGTTTTAGAAAAATCGGGGTGAATTTTAGTTCCACAGAGAGGCTTGAGCAACAGGGAGGCTGAGGGGATTTAGTGGGACAGAGGTGCTGGCCTGGTCAATGTGATCTTAACATTTCACCTTTAATGTCCTAATAAGTACCCTGTTTCTATTAGAATCGGTTTTATATTGTACAATGCACAGGTATATTTGCTTTGGCTAAAATTTCAGTCATGGTTGGTGATCCCTCTCTTTAATAAATCCTTACAGTTTTAAAAAATGGTTAAGTTACCAAAGTCCCTTGTTCCATAAAATCTTAATTAATAGTGTCTCTCATGCAGTCACTGAATGGTTCCTTGGAGTTGGCATTCCTCATAATTAGGTCAGGGCTAAGAGAAAACATAATCAACTAAAGGACTAGACCTCAGGCCGTGTACAAGTACAGGTGTACCTTGGAGGTATCACCAGTTCAGTTCCAGCCCCCACAATAAAGTGAATATCGCAATAGAATGAGTCACATGAATTTTTTGGTTTCCTAGTGCACATAAAAGTTATGTTTACACTATACTGCAGTCTATTACACACGCAATAGTGTTATATCTAAAAACGATGTACATACAAAACTTAAAAATATTTTATTGCTAAAAATTGCTAACCATCAGTGAGTCATAATCTTTTACTGGTGGGAGGTCTCATAAAAAGCACAGTCCCTGGGAAGTGCAATAACGTGAGGTGTGCCTGTATTTCTTTGGGCTCATTTATTTCCAGGAAGGCCCATGCTCTGTTCACTTGACACTGGCTGTGCCAGACAGTTCATTCTCCATTTCCATAATACATATCAATTCATTTCTCCGTTTTATGCACTTACTAATTTTAAAAAAATTATCTTTATTGTTGAAAGTATTACAGATGTCCCATTTCCCCCCCATTTACACCCCCACCCTGGGCCTTCACTGCACTATTGTCTGTTTCCAGGAATTAAGCACATATTCATATAATTTCTTTGGTTACTATTTTTTAAATTAAATCTTTATTGTTGAAACTATTACATATGTCCCATTTTTTCACCCATTGAGTCCCTTCAAGCCTGCCCCCCGCTCCACCCACCACCCCAGGCCTTCACCACCCTATTTTCCATGTCCATGGGTTATGCATATATTCATACAAGTTCTTTAGTTGATCTTTTCCCATCCACCTGCCCTTTCCCTCTGAGATTCCACAGTCTGTTCCATACTTCTATGTCTCTGTATCAGTTTTTTTCATCAGTTTATTTTGTTTATTAAATTTCAAATATGAGTGAAATCATGTGATATTTGTCTTTCTTTGACTGGCTTATTTCACTTAGCATAATTCTCTACAGGTTACTGATATAAATTTCCTTCTCAAGACTGCTTTTGCTATGTCCCATAGATTTTGGGCAGTTATATCTTCATTTTCATTTGTTTATAGAAAGTTTTTTATTTTTTTCTTGATCTCCTGGGTAAACTACTCATTATTTACTAACATGATATTTGACCTTTATTTGTTTGAATTTTTTCAAGTGTTTTTACTGTAGTTGATTTCTAATTTCATTCCATAGTGGTCTGAGAAGATGCCTGATATGATTTTAAAGTTCTTGAACTTCTAGAGACTTGTTTTGTGTCCTAACATGTGGTCTATTTTTGAGAATGACCCATGTGTACTTGAGAAGAATGTTTATTCTGCAGCTTTGGAATGAAATGGTCTATAAATGTCAATTAAATCCATTTGATTCAGTGTGTCATTTAGAATCTCTGTCTGTTTACTTATTAGTTTTTTTGTCTGGAACATCTATCCAATGAAGTCACTGGGGTGTTAAAGTCACCTAATGTGACTGTCGATCTCTTCCTTGAAATCCTCCAGAAGTTTTTGTTTTTTTGTTTTTTTTTTAAATTAAAAATATTTAGATTATTCATGTCCTGTGTGCATATATGTTTACAGGGTTATATCCTCTTTTTGGATTGATTCCTTATAAGTAACCTTTATTGTCTCTTGCGATGGCCTTCATTTTGAAGTCTATTTTTTTTAGATATTAGTATTGCTAACCCAGATTTTTATTATTTTATTTCCATTTACATGGAAAATTTTTCCACCCTTCACTCTCATCCTGTGTGAGTCTTTGTTTTGAGGTGCATCTCTTGTAGACAGCATAGAATTGGTTCATGTTTTTGTATCCACTCAGTTATCCTGTTTTTTGATTGGAATATTTAATCCATTTACATTTAAGGTCATTATGGATAGATACTTATTACCATTTTAATTCTTTATGCCTATATTTCTATATATTTCTTCTTATCATTACAGCAGTTTCTTTAGCATTTCTTGCAGTGCAAGTTTGGTGGTGATAAACTCCTTTAACCTTTTTTTTTTTTTTCCCTCTTGGAAGCTCTTTACTTCATCATCTATTTTTATGATAGCCTTGCTGGATATAGTAATTTTGGTTTCAGATCCTTGCTTTTCATTACTTGTATACTTCTTGCCATTCTCCCTATAGCCTGTACAGTTTCTAATGAAAAATCAGGTGACAACCTTATGGGAGCACCTTTGTAGGTAATACATTGCTTTTCTCTTTCTGTATTTAAGATTCTCCCATTGTGTTTAATTTTTGGCATTTTAATTATGATGTGTCTGGGTGTCAGCCTGTTTGGGTTCTTCTCCTTGCTTGGGACTCTCTCTGCCTCCTGAACTTGTGTGACATTTTCCTTTACCATTATTTCGTTAGACATTCTGTCCCTTGATTACTCTTTTTTTTCTCCTACTGGCATACCTATTATGTGGATATTATGTTTCATGTTGTCCCCACAGTTCCCTTAAGCTGTCCTCCTGTTTTCTGTTTCTTTATTTTTGGTTCTCTGGTTGAGTGATTTTTTTTCTACCTTGTCTTCTAATTCACTGATCCTGTCCTTGGCTTCCCCTTATCTGCTGTGTATTCCTTCCACTCTATTCTTTATTAGTGCTATGTCATTCTTCATAGTTACTATATTTTTTTATGATGCTGAGCACATTTGCCATCATTATTTTGAACTTTATGTCTGATAAATTTCTATCTCCATTTCATTTAGCTCTTCTTCTGGAGAATTCTCTTGTTCTTTCATTTGGGGTAGTTTTTATTTTTATTTTTATTATCTCCCCATTTTGTTTGGGTTTGTGTCTGTATATTTAGTAGATCAGCTACAACTCCCAATATATAGTGCAGGACAATGTCAGACACTGTTTGTGATGGCCCTGAGTACCATTTTAAAGCTATCAGCAATCTATCTCTGCTGGGGCTAGGTGTCTTTGAAAAAGACTGAGATGTGCACCAGGGTCTGCTTTTCCTAGCCTTGATCACAAAAGGAGATCAGGCAAAGACTCAAAGCCTCTAGAGATCCTCCTCCACCGACAGTTTGATTGTTACCAGTCTTTGTTAGCCTCAGGTTATTGACCACAGATTAGGATAAGAGATCTTCCAACAGGGTGGGCCAACTTCCTCTCCTGCCTCTCCCCAGGCAAAAAGCACCTGGATAGTAAATTCCTGAGGGAAAAAGATCTCTGAAGTGTGAGGGAATGACTCAGCACAAGAAACTGTTCAACTTCAATGTCCAACCACAGAGCCCCCAACCCTGAACTCTCTTCACTCAGCTCTCCCTTTGCCAGAGTCCAGATGAATGTCTGCACACAAAATTTTGTGGGTTGGTCCTTTAAGAGAGTGCCTGTATTTCCAAACGTCTCTCACTGGCAGACTGCTTATTTTCACAGCCAGTTGTTATGTGAGGACCTTGCTCAGTTCTGGTGCTCTCTGCTGGGGGACCTTAGCTTGGGGTTTAGTCCCCAGAGTTTTCGGTGGGAATCCCCCACAGCTGAGATATCTCCCTAGGACTTCAGCTGCTATCCGTGGGAGCCTGGCCAGCCATTTCTCACCTCTGAACTTTCTACCAACCTCTATATAGTCCCCACTTTTCACCTGTGGTTATCAGGGTTCTCTCCAGCTAACCTTCAGTTGATTTTCCAGGGTGATTCTTCTGTAGTTAGTTGTATTTCCAGCTTGTTCCTGCGAGTGTGTCAGTGTAGCTTCCACTTACTCCACTGCCTTTTTGGAATCCTTTGGTTACTATTTTGATTGGGGGAATTGTCTGGACATCAGGCTCAATTCCCTCCATATATATGATGACCTATAAACTGTAAGTCTCCCACAGGCCCCCCCCCCCCCAAAAAAAAAAACCCCACAAAAATATAGCAGCCAGCCTTATACTAAAAAAGGAATCTTTTGAGGGGTATGGAGAATTCCAAGGCTGTGTTGAGAACATGGACGTGTGTGTGTGCCCTCTTAATGCCACTCAGAGTGGGCTTCCTGGAATTAGCCTTGGCTTTTTCTCTAAAGAAATGACGACCATCTGATTAGTGTGATTTGAGTTTCTGGGCTCACTGCAACCGCCTTCTGCAGCAGCAAGGAAAAGGGGGAGCTTTCCTGTCTAGCAAGGTGTTCAACTGGGCACCCTCCACATGCCTCAAAGCCAAGATATGCCCACCCCTCCATGGCACTTCCCACTCATTGGACCAGTGATGTGAAATATTTAGGGGGCCTCACGTGTTTCTGGGGACTCAAAACTTTCCTTCAAATCCAAATTTCAGAGAGAAGAGAGAGAGAGCTGTTGGGACACCAACTCCTCCTCCTCCTTATGGAGGAAACAAACCACATACATATGAAGGTGATTAAACTGTCTTTATTGGAGGAAAACAAGAAGCCATCAGTCCCGTTATCATTATGTTAGAAATCTTGATATGTGTACATGATTGTCAAGGCAGAATATCATTTGCTACATTGCCCATTCACAATTTTGCAGAGCCGCAAACCTATGAGGGGTACACTTCTTGCAAATTTTATTACATGCATGGAATAAATGCACAGTTTCCCTTCTTTTGGACAAGCATGTTTTCATGGGAAAACGGAACCAGTTGCAGGCCTGGTAATAATAGACATGGGGACATTCCTTTTGGAAAACATGCTCAGTGCTGAGAGAGCTGCAAGAAGGGCATGTGTAATGACTAGAGCCAATTGAGACATTATCCCAAATTTGATCCTGAACAGAATGAACATTTTATGTTTTCCAACCTGAGCATGGGACTGAGAGAAATGCTCTCTGAAACAGGTGGCCCCACCTTTGAAAACTAACCATTTCTGGTGCCATTGGGACAGCATCTCACTCCATTTTGAGGCCAAATGCCTTGGGAAGGAGAGTACAAACCTCTCTCTCTGTCTCTGTCTCCACCCCCCCCCTCCCCCCCCCCATCCTCTGTCCCAGCACCCAGTTCCCCAAAGCGTAGGCCTACCATGAGGGCCAGGAACCTGTCTGTCCAGGTTAAGGTTTTGCTTTAAAAAGTAATTTATCTGGTGTTTAGGGCTTTCAAGTTCCTGGTGGCATCTTATCGCTGTGACTGAAGCCTCAAACACTCCTCTTGCTTTCTTTTTTCCTGTCCATAAGAAAATAAAATCACCTCTAACTAAAATAATTCAGTAAATAAGCGGAATAGGTAATCATCGTAGAAGTTCTCTGGAGACCAAAGGGTGAAAAACAGATATAGCAAACACAGAAGCGGCTTTAGTACAAAGGATGAATGCAACGTTTGTCCCTTTGGTGTAGATACAAATAAGCCATTCCACACTTAGTCCACAAAACCGGACATGGCAGCCACATGCTGTGGGGTTTGGCTGCCCAATGCACAGCCTTTGGGTTTGTAGACATGGGGCCCCAGAGTCCCAAGCTGAGCTCCTCCTGCTGCAGGTGGTGGGCCAGGCCTTGGCAGGCATGCAGGGCCATCCTCACAGTGGGGCGAGGCCACTGTGCCCACTCCTGGTGGCAGGTCACGAGGCATGGGGACCACAATAAAGGTTTGGGCCAGAGAGGGGTGTGGGCCTCTACCTTCCTCTCTCTCCTCCTTGTCTGCTGTTCACAGTAGTGATCTCACCTACAGACTAGTTTCTTGAGTGTTCAGGGAATGCGTCCCTCCTTTTAGGAATCTGTTTGCCCTGTTCACCATTTCTATCTAAACATTTTCAATTCTGAAAACCTACGGACTAGAGCACATTTTTTTGGCAAATGTCAGGTACACTTGAAGCCCCCAAGTAGAATCAGGTGCTCCCCCAAAAGCATAGTGGATTTCTACACATTTATTTTGGAGACAAACTAGACAGTGTTTGGTCTGGAATGTGTTGAGGAAAGGCAGGCTGCAAGTGTGAGCAGACAGAAGGGGAGTGGCATTGCTTCGGGAACCTGCGGAGCCCCGTGCACTGCTCACCAGAGGACCTCCGTTCCATCGGCCAGAGGTGACTGTGCGGGCCTGGGAAAGAGTGCATCTCACTTCTCTTCCGGGAACCGGAGGAGCTGCCCTTTGCCGGCTTTGCTTCCCTCTCTCATGTCCAAAGGAACCCCGCAGTGTCCTGTGAAGTCCCATAAAGCAGAATGGTTGCTGGCAGGAGGGCAAAGACGTGGCCCAGTGCTTCTGTCTTCAGCCCTGGAGCGATGATGGTTCTGTGTGGCTTCCCTAGTGTGAAATCGGTAGTGGCCAAGGCGTAGGTGGGCCACAGGGCCATACTACAGAGCCTTAACAATTCTGAGTTGTCTCCACTGGGACACGGTCTTTCTATTCTGTTCAAAACTGAAAACATCTAACCTCACACACTCCAGTGGGCCCATCAGATGGAGCTGTTACTCCTTGAGAGGGTCAGCCTCCTTTCAGGAGCCTCCATTGAGCTCCCTTTCTTTGTCTCTGGTGTCCTTGGCCTTCATTCTAAAGGAGAGTCCCCTCTCCCACCCACAACCCATCCAGGACCTGCTGGACACCAAGGCAGGCAAGTTAACAGAATGGGATTAGTGCTGGGCAAGGAAACTTAGTCCAAAGGTCCTGTGCCTGCCTAATCCCTTTCATCAGATGGCTCATGCTTCCTAGTGCCAGCGCCTAGACTGTTGGGCCAGAGGTGTCTTCTTTTGTTCCAAGCTGGACTGCCTAGTTCCTAGGACACTATGTAAAGAGCTCCTGGAGCGTGGGATCCTGTCAAAGGTCAAACCCGTGCGTACATGCGTGCATGGGTGTGTGTGTGTGTGCGCTGCTCCATTCTTGGGGTGAGATTTCAGAAGTGATTGGAATCACAATGCAGAGCCATGCCTGCCCTTTGGGCATGCTGCATAGTTTTCTTTAAGGGAACATGAAGGGGACAATCCTTTCTATTCTCCGGCAGAGCCAAGGGCAGCAGGAGGTGGTGAAACTGCCATGGGCAGCCCTGGCACTGCTGTGGCTCCATCTGGAATCTTTTCTCAAGAGCATTTGTGGTTGTGCGCACTTCATGTGGGCGGGCCCTGCCCCTCTCAGCTCCAGCTGCCTCTACCCCATGCCGTCCCAACACCCTAGCCCCGTGTGCTCGCTGAGGGAGCACAGTGAGCAGTCTGGACCCCAGGGACCTGGTTATGAGGGATATGCTGCAGGTCTGCCTGGGCCCTGTGAGTGAGCAGGTGCTCGCTGTTCCAGACACATGCTAGCTTCTCTATGGTCTAAAGGGCGAGGTGAAGGCCAGGAAAGCAAGGGAGGCACAGACAGGCAGCTAAGAGAAAAAGCATCCAAGGACACTATTTCACATATAATATTCAGGTGAGAAAAAACCCACTTGCTCTAAGAAGGTGAGGAGACCAAATGGGGGGCTTAGGGTTGGCAGGAAGCCTGTGATGGGGCCGGGGATCCACCCTCAGCTTCACTGCACACACTGGCTCCAGGGCGAGCATCAGCTGGTGCACATATGAAATGCTCAGCTACTCCTGGTGAAATCTGACTCTGCCAGTTACTCATCAGGTCTTAACAAAAGGCACATTCTAGGGTATCTTCCTGTGTTGTGACGAAGCATAAATAATACCAACTACAGATATTGAAGAACCTCTAGCCTTTGACCACTCAGGCTCTCTCAGAAGACCAACAGCTCTTCCACATGGTACTTAGCTTCTCCTCTTCCTAAAACTACAGGAAATTATCTAAGTCTGGTGGCATCGAGACGGTACGGACTTGCCTGATGTCAAGGCCAAGCTTTGGGCTGAAACCAGTCCCCGACCCCCGCACTGTGTTGACTGAGACCTGACGTTACAGGCCGGCCCGGCTGAGAGCCGCCCCAGACCGCAGGAGGACACCTGCAGCAGGCCCGTCTTTCAGCTGCTCCACACTTTTCAGGGAAGACATGCTCTCAAGCTAATTGAATACACACGCACCCCACACATCAGCTCCAGGAAACAACGTAATCACCAGGAACACAATCTGCTTCCTAAGTGCCAGCGCCTGGCCTGTTTAGCCAAAGTTGTCTTCTTTTGCTCCAAGCCTGAATGCTTAGTTCCTAGGACACTACGCAAAGAGCAGGCATAGCATGGAAGGTGCCAGGCCTGCAGGGGACAGGGGACACAAGGATTCAAAACTTTAGGCAAACGTTCACCCCCTGTGACGTTAATGATTGTTTTCTTATACTGTAGGAACTTAAATGTTCCATCACACTTATCAATGAGCAACATCCTACCAAGCCTCCTGGAGAGATGCCTCCGTTTCCTCGGATTCTCTTTCCAAGGTGCATGCTATCGCCCTCCTGAAGGTGTAGGACTCACAGGGCTCACTGGCAATGACTCGGGCAAATGCATCAGCCCAGGTGGCTGCATATCCAATTCAGCTGACACACATTTCTTAACGGGCTCTGTTGTCATTTTGTTGTTTTCCAGGCTTTTTTGCAGATTTTGAAGAGTGATCATCTGATTTTACTCTGGTTGCATGTGTGACAGATGCCAAGTGGGATTCCTGCCCAGGGGCTGAGTGCCCATGAGGTATGTGAAAACAGGGTACACCAGCTCCTGTCTTTCCAGCTGCTCTTATGCATACTTGCTCTGCTGCCCTAAAGGAGACAGAATGGAGCGCTAAGCCGAATAGAGAGAGAGAGTGTGTGTGTGTGTGTGTGTGTGTGTGTGTGTGTGTGTGTGTTGTGAAGGCTATTGCTAAACATTTGGCCTGGACATAGGCAAAGATGTGGAAGTGATGAAGATGGTTTGACCCACTGGACCTGTCAAATCTGGCCAAATTCAGGAGCAGAGCTTAAGGATAACAGCTAGGCAAGTCACTGGGACATCAGCAGACCTACAGGGATACACGATGAGCTTGAGCTGTCTGTGCAGAATGCAGACTCATGGCGTTGCATGGCCATCGAGGGAGGCTTTTGCAAAGCTGGCATTTGGAGCCACCTGCTTGCCTCTACAAGACAGCCTCCCTGAAGTCTCCTTGAAAAGTGGTTTGCCCTGGATTTCACACTGTGCTTGCTTTATCTTGCACACTCACCCACCACGTGGGTGAATTTCATGGCCCAGTTTGTCCGGGTCATTGCCAGTTATAGCACTGCAAGCCCTACACCCTGGGAATCCTTCAATTTCCCGCCCCCATCACCGGTCTTTGGTTTTCAGACAGCCCTGGTCAGAGGGAAGCTTCAGTGCCATCTGGGTTTGGCTGAGACTGTCTCTGGCCATCCCTGCAGCCCATGCTCTGATTGCTTGGCAGTTCACCTCTCCTTACCACCCCGGATAAATTCTTTTCCAAGCCACTGCCCTCTCCTCCTCCAGGTAATATTCACACAAGAACAGGAGAAAATGTGCAGAAACAACTTATATAAGTTGGAGGTCATTTTCAGTGTAAGATTAGAAATGCATTTTTTTTTTTAAAAAAAGAGAGAAAGAACGATTAATTTGAAAACTGCATAGCTGAGAGCAGAGATTCCATGGGTTACCCCCAGGAGAAATGAGAGCAGCTTGGAAAGTTCACTTTAAACAAAATGGCATCTTGTTCCTTTTGTGAGGAAGGTCCTTAACCATCTGCTGGATGGGCATCTCCTCCACAGCAAGTCCAGCCTCTAAAGTTTTAGTCTCAGGGGAGCAGGCTTCTTAACATCGGAGCGCTGGGGGCACAAGGCCCCTCGTTTCTCTGGCTGTCGGGTTTTTGCAGGAGGAGGTGCCAGGAAAGGGCTCTGCAGGGCCCTCCCCATGTGGCCGGAGAAGCCAGCCCTGCGGCGCCGCTCAGCTGTCCGGGAAGGACAGAGAGAAGGAGAAGTAAAGTGCATGCTTCACTTTGGAGACAGTTTCTTGATCCTCTTCTTATACATTTTAAAAATCCCTTGAAATTCGCCTTGGAGGGGAAAATACCTCCTAATGGTTAACATGAAACTTTACTACCAACAAGCAAACGATATAGGTCATGTAACTAAGTATAGATTGCAAAGACATATATCTTAAAAGGAAAAAAAAAATACCCTAATGTGCAATATTTACCAATACTTAAATAATCCAGTTGAAACTTTTTATGTCATTAATGAAAAATACAACATAGACAGTTACCTAGAGTGAGAAGAGCAGAAATGACGGAAGTTGGGGAGAGGACAAAGAGAGTCCATTCATTAGAGCTTTGCAAGATTCATATATACAGCACCAGGTCCTGTTAAATCAGCTCCCTTGAGTCAGTACAGTTTGTGAGAAATGAACACTTCAGAATTGCAGTATAAAATATGGCCATAAAAAACTTCTGTCTTCCAGTCCTGTGCAGGTAGGCGCACCATGCAAGGTGGGATCGCTCTGGGGTGGCTGGTGGCACTGGTGGCCCTGGGGACCCCCTTCTCTGGCTCTGCCCAAGGCCTCGCCCCCGGGCCCCACCTCCAGAGCCAGTCACTTGCTTCCAGAGTGCACCGTCGTCACAGTGGTGGGCCTCGGTCTCCGCTCCGCTCCCACTCCGGGGACCCCTGATGAAGAGGAAATGAAACTACAGAGCGTGGAGGGTGCCAGACCTGCAGGGGAAAGTGGACACAAGGATTCAAACTTCAGAAGGAAATACTCCCCCTTCTTATGGCAAGGGTTTGTGCGGGGGCCAAAGTTCTCTACATTGGGCCCTAAACGTTTACCTATCCATAGGAAAGCAATTGCAATGTGTTCAGAATGCTTTCTTTCTAGACCCAACTCTTCCCTCCTTTTTTCATTATACTTATTACTGCTTTGTGTTTGAATACCACATTGGGTATTCTGATAGGATCCAGAATGAGCACTTAATGTGTACTAGGTATCAAACTAGGTGCTGAATAAACACTGTCATTATGAGAACTACACTTCATGAAGTTATTTTAAGAATGAAGATAGTGCGATGCCCCTATGACCCCTGCTTGTGTGTGGTCTACACTCTTGGCTAAGAAGCATCAGTGACAGAGAGCACACCGAGGGGGCTGCTGCCTCTCCCGTGTGAGCTCAGCAGCCCTGGCCTGAACACGGCCTCCACAGACCACAGTCAAATGAGTCCCAAGCAGAAGTGCTGCACCGGGAGGTCTGGATGTGGATGAATCCACTGAGCTAAGCTCCAGTGGGTGTTCCCTCCATGCACTTTGCAAGCTTGGAAGATCTATAAACTAGATGATTATGATGGCTTCACTGTCAGAGCCATTGCATAAATATTCAAAGAAATGACCGATTGTGGGTTTCCTTTGGCCAGAGGGTGGAGAGGAACTATGCAGACCTGGAAACATGGGTCTACGGGCGTGTGCAATTGGGTCGGGGGACTCATGGAGATTTCTTTTCATTTTTAAATATATATATTTTTTTATTGTTGACAGTATTACATATATGTCCCATCTCACTTTCCTCCCTCTTCCCAGCCATTACCACCCCCTCACCCAGGTCTTCACTACCCTACTGCCTTTGTCCATGGGCTATGCACATAAGAATATAAATTCTTTGGTTTATCTTCATGGAGATTTCTTGGAAAAACTGAAGGGCTGGGATTCCTGAATGAGATGGAAGGATTATGTAGTGATGAAGCAAATCTTTTCCTAAGGGAAATGAGAAGAACTGTGATGCCCAGAATGAAACCACGCTGCCTGAAGGGTGCTCCATAGCTAGGAATCGAGGGCTGATGGGGAAGATCAAGGCAACTGCTCAAATGGGATGGCCAGATGTGAGATTAAGATAAACATATAGAGGGGGACATGGGAGAGAGAAATAAGGGGAGTCTAAGTGCATCCTCAATGACATGACATCCCATGCAAAGATGAAAGACAATGAAATATGAAATATGATTACTATGATTGTAAAGCCAATGCACTTTATATAAATGAGCTCCAATTATCATCATCCTCATAAAAAAAAAAAAGATGAAAAGTCAGGGAGATCAGGCTGCCATGAGTCTCTGCCATCCCTTCCTCAACCTTTAACAGTGACTCAATGACAAGCAAATCAGAGAGCAAAGAGATAGAGCAGAAAGTGTCTGGGCTTTTGTCCAGACAGATATGAACTTGAAACAGATTCATCATCTATAAATAAAAATATCAGTGCCTAGGGTTGTGTGAATATTAAATAGTGAATTTTCATAATGTAAACTGGTGCAGCCAATATAAAAACAGTATGGGAGTTCCTCAAATAAATAAAAATAGAATACCACATGACTCAGTAATACCCCTTCTGGGTATCTACATGGAAAAATTGAAAACACTTATTTGTAAGGATATATGTATCATTATGTTCACTGCAGCATTATACACAGTGGCCAAGGCTTAGAAAGAACCTAAGTGTCCTTCAGTAGATGATTACATAAAGAAAATGTGGTATATTTACACAATGGAATACTGCTTGGCCATAAAAAATGTGAAATACTGCCATATGAAATACTGCTAAATAAAATAAGCCAGGCAGAAAAGGACAAGAACCTTGTGATTTCACTCATGTGTGGGGTGTAAAACAGAGGGCAACAAAGACACACACACACACACACACACACACACACACTCTCTCAGACACAGGTACAGCCTGATGGCTACCAGAGGGAAAGGAAGATGAGGATGAGGAGGATAAAGGGGGTCAAATACAAGGTGAAAGAAGGAGACTAGGTTTCGGGTGGTGAGCACACAATAGCAAATACAGATGTCATAATATAAAGATGTTCACTTGAAACTTGTATAATGCTATTAACCAATGTTACCCCAATAAATGTGATAAAAAGAAAAAATTAAAATATTCAATCATGCCCTAAGATTGTTAGGAGTATTAAATGAAAGTGCCTAACATACAGCAGGCACTCAGCAAAGGACAGCGCCCTCCTCTCTATCCCAGATCTGCCAGTTGGAAGCTGTTTTGGCTCCATACTCACAATCATTCTGGCCGGCCAAACCGAGGCTGCTCGACACACCCGCATTTGAGCTGTCCAGGCTGCTTCCAAGATGGAGTCTTCTCATATGCCTCACGACGGCAGTGGCGTTAAATGCTTGCTGAAATTCAAGAAAGGAAAAAAGTAGGCAAAATGCTTCCAGTTACTGAAAAAGATGCAGACTGCCTCCTATTATTTTCCCTGTTACTCTAAGCATTTCAAACTTCCAAAAATGTTCTCATGATACTTCTAGAAAGAAAATTTGCATTGCCTCTTCTTCCAAAAGTACGATCAAAATATATTTTGGAGGGAAAAAAAATTTCCTTTTCACATACTAGACATACAGAATAAACATAAACTAATTCTGTCTATAGTCTAAGAGTAGTGACTTCTAGAAAACATGACATTTTAAAATAATTTTAATTTCCCTATTACTGGTGACTTTGTACTAAAGAATAGCCTCGGAATAAAGGAGGTCAGTGGAACTGAGTTTGTTTCTGTGTGGCCTCTCCCTGCTGCACTTAAGGGCCTGTGTCGTTAGTAAACACACCAGTTTACTGAGGTAACCGGTCAGTGGTCACAAAGCCCCAAAGATTTACACCCATCACATTTTTATCAGAAAGGATGGATGGGTTCAACTCAGATTTCCTGTTTGTCTCCCCGTCATGTCACTTTATTACAAGCTCCAGCCAGGTGGAGAAAGCAAAGGCCCCGCTCAGGCACAGCACGGGAGTTGGAGCTGGAGCGACTGCCATTTGTGACTCAGAGAGGGGAAATTTTAAATCTCAGACTTCATTCCTCTCACACCATGACTGTCCCTTCAAGTCTTCATTATTATTGGTTAAGATTAGCAGAATTATTTGGGCGAGGTTCTGGGGTTTTTTTCATCAAACGCAGTGATAGTAACCCTTAGAAAGAAAAAAAAAATGCTCAAACTGCAAGGCAAGTGAGTGGTTAGACTCACTGGGAGTCTGATCAGCACAGGACTTACTCTCCATTTGCTCTTGGCGAAGTTCTTCCGGATCTGGGCACTGACGGACTCGTGGATGTTCTTGTTGAGGGCCGTGTCACCTGCGATCCTGAAACACAGGCAAAGACGCTTCTTCTGAAGAGGCTGGGGGGGGGGGGGGTTGTGGGGGGAGGTCTGGCATGGACCCTCTTTCCTGGAAGCCCCATCCTCAAACCTTTCCCGAGGCTGCTGGCTTGGCCCCGCCCTCCCGGGCTCTCTTGTGTGTACACAGATCACAGGACACTCCAAGTTCTGTCCATCTCTATCCCAAGTCCTGTCGATTTCCACGCGCTGTAATCTCGCAAGGGCAGGGCAGCACCTTCATGGCTGACCTCTGCCTGGCTCTCACTTTTCCCTTTTTTGACCCCCATTCCTGCGACATCGACAATGACAACACACCCTGCCCTCAGTTTCCATCCTTCTCCCCTTCATTTTCCCTCCCCCATCTCTATGCCAGTTTTCTACCTGCAGCTTCGCCTCCACCACCTCAAATGTGTTCCCTGCCTGGTCTGACCACCAGAACCTCCCAGGGACCTTCTTCCAGCTTCCTCTTGCCCGAGACCCCTCTGCCTTCTCTGGGCCCTCTTTCCCGTGGACCAGCTCACATCTGCGGCCCACAGCTCCCTTTTGGTTCCATCTTCACTGAGCTGAGCTCTGCAGCATCTGTTCATCTACAGCCACCCTGGGCACCCAGCCCCTCTCTGTGCTCAGGGAGAGGGCCCAACTCTAGCTCAGCTCTGCTGACTGCTCTCCTCCTGAATTTCCCAGATAAGCCCTCATAAATGCCAGGACCACATCCACTTTGCCTTCAGTTGGGTCCTTGGTGTTACTGGGCACTAGTTCTTACTTGTTCCTTAGTTTTCTATTAGCAAAGAAGAAGGTAGGTTTGCTTTTTACCTCCTGTCCTTAGAGTTCCCCTCATCCTATGCCTCCCTCCCTCTGCCCCCACCCCATCTTACACCTCCCTCTCTCCTCTTCCCTCTTCCCTGACAGCCTCTCTGGTCTTAGTCATCACCTGCAGGTCATTCCTAGGTCCTCTCCCACGCACCCCTTCCCTCCCTCACACCACCTCCCTCCACAGTCACCGCTAGCCTCCCCCAGGTTCAGAGGAAGCTGCATTTTGCGCTTAGTCCTCTGGACTTGGAACCTTCCATCTTTCCTTACCAGCAAACCAAGACATTCTAGGTTCATCTTTGATGCCTAAAAAATAATGTCTTGCCTCTTGGAAAAGTTGAAAGGCAGACAGGTGACAGGGACACTGAGCATCCTTTCTGGCTGGAAGGTACGTGAGGAAACCTGTCGCTCCGAGACCCAGAGGCTCCTGGACACTAAGCAGCCCGGATGCCAGACTATTAAGTCCACATGTTTTGGGAAATGAAAGGGAGACGCTTACCGTCTACTCAGACAAGAAATAATCCCCGGATATAAAATACGTTCCTACCCAGCCTTTCACTTTAGAACTGAAAACATGGTTGAGGGAATGAACATTAATTCTGTGCCAGGCTGGGCCACGTCTTGAATCCAGTCTGATGTTCCTGCTCAAAGCAGCTCCCCCTACAGACCCTGCTCCCAGCAAGGCTGAAGGCACTTAGCCCAGAGGACTCTCAGACCTAACCCCATGACTAGATTTCCACTCCCAACAGCTGTCAATCACCCTTCCCCCGAGACACGTTGTGAATAGAAATAGGATGTCTGAGTGGGTAAGCATCCCAAACCCAACAGCCGGGGGCTAGGGCTGTGGACATGGTTAGCAGACGTTTTCTCCTGGAGAGCTCGCTGAGTAATTCCTCCTGCACTGTTTATAAAGCTGCATCCTCAGGAAAGGAGGCCGTTCCAACCCCGTGGCCAGATCTTTCTTGGAAACAGCTGCACAGAGTGGCAGGAAGTATGGAACTCGCGGAGCTGAGCACGGCCACAGTGCAGAGCCGCCCTCCAAACCAAACAGGCAGGCGAGCAGGCAGACACTCCCTTCTCTGTGGGTGAGCGTGGGCCCAGATGGAGGGAAAATGCACACTTCCAATTATTTCCGGAATGTTCCATGCTCCCTTCCCACATCCCTAGGGGAAGCTGCACTGGGGGAGAATCAAGCAGGGCAGATGCAGGTCCATAGACTCCTGCTGAGCAGTGGCCTTGGGAGCAGTTGCCCTGGGCCACCAGCCAGGAGCCCTCTCCCCGCGTACCACGAGGAAATGGAGGCTGCTGCTCACAGGACTGGGCCGCCACAGGGACAAGGCATGGGCTCCTGATGCTCAGTGCTGCTAGGTCAGCCACCGCCATCAACAAAAGGTGGCCAGGAATCCGAGAACTGGGAGGAACCTTAGTTGTCATCTCATTGTCCTGGGGATACGTGATATTATACATGATGCCTCCACTACATGAGAATTTCCTTATACACACACACACACACACACACACACACACACACGCCTCCTATGATCCCTTGCTTTTCAGTCTTTCCTCTATTCCCACACTGCAGGTGGCATTTATATTCATTGCTCTGTCCTCTGCCACACAGAGCACCAATCATCTCTCCTGGCCTTTGGTGTTCTTGTGTTTCCTACACAGGCTGCTTGGCCTCCATAGTTCTGACTTTGCATGTTTCTAGCCACTTGCTCAAGGCGTGAGAGGGGATGGCTGTGTGCCTCAGTTGGGGTCTCCCAGCCTCCCAGGCTGTGCCCTAATTCCAGCGTGGCTGGAGAGACAGAAGACGGGAGGGGTCTCTGTGAATACTGAGAAGAGGGCCGCAGGTGCCACCCTGGCCTGGCGGACACGGCAGGTCTGAAGGTGAGCACGCTGCCACTGTCATGGGCACTGATCACCGGGGCCCAGGATCATCACTCTGGTTTGCTTGTCACACACTGAAACTGGAGACTGGGATTCAGATGGTTCTTCCCTGTAATGATGCTGCCCTGTAAACTGGAGACTGGGATTCAGATTGTTCTTTCCTGTAATGATGCCGCTTGCCATCTCCTACTCTTTGTCCAACAGCCAGCAGCCTGCTAGTCCCTGTCCATGCACCACCAGGTGAAAACAGGCCTGCAGGAGGGCTCCAGTGAGATGGGCTCTGCCCTCCACAAGGAGCCCCCTCCTGGCTGGAGTGTGTCTGCTACTTCCAGAGGCCTCTCCTGGCCCTCGGTGGCCTTGATTAAGCTGCAAGAGCCAGGTGTCACTGGGACAGCCACTCCACTCCTCCCTGGCTCTCAGCTGAATCCACATTCTTCATCTGGGAATCTCACATAAAAGAAACAGGCATCTATCATACAGGCAATCAAGGGGGCTTTTAATTTGCTTGAGTCAGATGCATTCTTCTTCTCCTCCTTCCTCTGTCCTCCCTCCTCCCTCTTCCCTCCTCCCTCCTCCCTTCTCCCTCCTCCTCCTCCTCCTCCTCCTCCTCCTCCTCTCCCTCCTCCTCCTCCTCCTCCTCCTCCGCTTCCTCCTCCTATTCTTCTTTTTCTTCTTCTTCTTCTTCTTCTTTTCTTCTTCTTCTTCTTCTTCTTCTTCTTCTTCTTCTTCTTCTTCTTCTTCTTCTTCTTCTTCTTCTTCTTCTTCTTCTTCTTCTCCTTCTCCTTCTCCTTCTCCTTCTCCTTCTCCTTCTCCTTCTCCTTCTCCTTCTCCTTTTCTTCTTCTTCTTCTTCTAAAAATCACTTTCCCATGCTTAACTTCTTGGGAATTTTGAAATGAATAGTAAAAATTACAAAACACTGGAGGGAAAAAATACCTCTGAAGAAGGCATTTGTGTGTTCAGTTCACAGCTAACATGTCCTAATGTGACCCAGGCTGATGACTCAGGACTTCACCTCTTACATGACTTTCCCATGCCCCAGACTCATCAGCACAGCACACAGCACAGTCATCCTCTCCTGGGCAGCATGGCTGAGCTTTCTGAAATGTAAATCTGATTACTCTGCTTAAAACCTGCCAGGGACCCCCACTGCCCAAAGGAAAAAGTACAAATTCCTCAGCACAATCCTAAAATAATGGCAATTCTTATAGATTGGATACTTATTAGGTCCTAGGCACTCTTCTTTTGTGTGTGTATTATATCATTTAAACCCTGGAAAAGGCCTGTATGGTATATACTACTGTTATTTATGATCTCAGTTCTACAGGTGAGGCCCAAAGAGTCAAAGGGCCTGCCCACCACTCAGTAATAGTGGCAAAACCAGGGCAATCAGGGCCCATGCCAGAACCCTAGTCTGCCTTCCTTTCTAGTCTCCTCTCCCACCTCAGTGCTCTGTCCCTCTTGCTCCAGGAATACTGGTGCTGTAGCAAGAGGGATGGGTGTGTAGCATATGCTGCCAGCAGGACCCAGGCCACTCTTGGACCTGCAACCCCCGCTGTCTGGATGGCCCGGTGAAAGGGTTCTCTTAGCGTGTGGCTCACATCTCTGTGAAGTCCTAGATTCTGCTGAGGACACCCTGTCCCTCTGCCAGGCCCTGCAATGGCCTCTCCTTCTTTACACTTGAGTAAAAATGACCTCTCCTTTGGTTTTCCAAAAATGGCTGGTGAAGGAGAAATTGGGCTTTGACTGGCCTCCTTCTGCCTTCCATGAAGTGAGGCTGTATTAGTGAACAAGTACTTGGAAGCAAATCACTTCCCTTCTTTTTTAAAACCCTCACTGGAGATATATTTACCATTGATTTTAGAGAGAGTGGAAAGAAGGGGGTGAGGGAGAGGAGAGAGAGAGAAACATCGATGTGGGAGAGCCACATCAATTGGTTGCCTCCTGCACTGGCCCCAACCAGCACAGGGGACTTGCAACCCAAGTACATGCCCTTGACTGGAATAGAACCCACGACTCCTTGGTTCCAATGCCAACATACTAACTACTGAGCCATGCTCTTCCCTTCTTTTGAGGTCATTTGCATCCTTTATAAGATAACCCCAAAAGTCTCATACATATAAGACAAATGAGTTCTGGGGATGTAATAATGTACATGATGAATATGGTTACACTACATTATAGTATATCCTAAAGCTTCTCATTACAAGGAAAAAACAATTTTTAAGGTGATGGTTGTTAACTCAACTTATTGTGGTAATCATTTCATAATAAATATGAATGTCAAGTCATTCTACCGTACAGCTTAACCTTACACAGTGTTGTATGCCAATTATATCTCAGTAAAACAGAAAAAAAGTTCTTACAGATTTAAAGGCCCATTGTCTAAAAGGTAAGAAAACTTGATTATCTTTATGGCCACATACTTTGACCTATTGTACAGAATGACTTACTAAAACAAATAATCAAGATGATATATAATCAAAACTGCTTCCTTACCCAGAAAATTATTTATTTACCCCTCCAGCCCTTTCCTACTTTCCCTTTATATCTCTTATCTGCACATGGGGGAGAGCACTCATTTTGGAGTTCCCTAGTTCTTGCTGGAAACAGTTCTGGCTTTGCCATTACCTAGTTGTACTGTCTTGGCTAAGTTACTCACCTTTATAAATCCATTTCCTTATCTCTGACACAGAGAGAAAGCCTACCTTACAGGTAGCAAAATGAGATACTATTAATGCAGTTAGTGCAGTACTTGGAACATAATAGATGCTCAATAAATGATGGCTGTTATTATAAATCAAAATGCTGTGAAACTGGGTCATGGCACTACCCTAAGCAGCTCCTCTTTGGGGGATAACCAGCACTTGAGACCCTGGAGGAAATGCTACAGGATGATGGAATAAACCTGGGACAGTCTTCTAGAGTGTTTCCTAGCATTTGTTTTCATTATATTGCATATTTTAATGCTCCTGGCCTTTGCTTTAAGTGGATGCTCCTGTTGCTTTAGCAATAACAGCTAACGAAGCATTTACTCTACACCAGACATCGCACCAAACCCTCGACATGCGTTATCTCAGTTATTTCTTACATCAACACTATCAACTAGGTATTGGTGTCCTCATTTTAAAGATGAGAAAAACGGGGCAAGAGAAGTTAAGTATAAAGCCCAAATCACAGCTAGTTGATAGTGAACATGGCTCAAATCGACTAAGTTTTATAGCCAAGGTGGCCTCAAGGGCGCTGCTAAAAATGTGCATAGAATGCATCAACCATCAGCTGATCCCTCTGGAAGTGAAGGAAGACTAACTTGCAAAGCACCTTAGAAGGAAAAAATATATAACCCAATTCATTTCACTACTGAGTAATAAACCCAAGGAATAAAACTCCCATCTTAATGCCTCGTTGGGCAATTACCTTCACTAAAAATGGTCCTAAAATATTCATGTAAAATGAAAAAGCTACAGCTATCTTCCCCACACTTAACCTGTCCTTAGTGCACATGGGAGGCTGAGCCTGAAAGAACGAAAGATCCCGTGTGCTGGCCTGAGACAGGATCGGAGCCCCTGGCAGAGTGACATGCAGCATTGTTGGGCTTTCCCAGTTGCTGACAGCCACCTGGACGTTACCCCGGGAAGGCGAGACACACGGCCTCTCGAGTGGGCAGGCGTTCTTACCATGGGTGCCGCGCTGCCTGCTCACATGTGTATCTTTTGTTTGGATCTTTCTCCATCAGGTTCCTAATGAAGTCTTTTGCTGTTCAGAAAGGAAGCACAAGGGAAGGAATCAGTCTGTGGCTTGAGCTATGACATCAGCAGTCTCTGAGAGTGTCATGTGTAAGCATGGAAATGACAAGACCAGCCCCGCCCCCCCCCCCCCCCCCCCCCCCAGACCTTACAGTACCCTGGACACGGGTACCAGCATTTGGGGAAAAGGGAAACCCAGGTTTGGAATGCTGAATGGTGACCTGCCAGTGAAGGGGCAGCCAGGCCAGGGCTGGGCCCTGCCCTCCCAGCTCAAGTCCCTTCCCTCTGGCAGCCAGGGACACTTTTGGTTCAGAGATTAAGCATCTTTGTCACCACGGGACTTTCATTCTGCTCGCTGCGGCTGTAGGGAGTGATTTGTGGAGGTCCTGTGCATGTTTTAGAATTCAACATTTGCTAAGCTGGCCAGGTCCTGGACTAGCTGGTGCAGTGAGATGGGCCCTTGTGGGAAGTGGGGTGCTTGAAGGCCAGGATGGGGTGTGGCCCAACAGCAAGGCAATGAGAACATGTGAGACCAGGTCACAGGATCGGAAGATGACACCCGTGGGGCAGGCTGGGAATCTGCAGCCTCATGTGGTCTGGCAGCTCACCGCCCACAGACCGGGCTCCTGGGGGAAGGCATGCCCTACCCAGGTGAGAAGTAAAATTATCCCCCATGTGGCTCTCTCCTGCAAGCCTTGGAGAGCTGTTCTTCAGGTTTTGGAAGACGAGGAAGAAAGCAGATGTTTCCAGTTAGAAGGAAATAAGACAGATAATAAAATGCAATATTTGAGTAGCTCATCAGTGAGTGCAAAACTCTGTTTCATTTATTATTTTATTTCCTTCTTATACCACCCTTCTTGATAGGAAGTATTACTACCGCCCTCTTCGTATCAGCTTGAGAAATGTTGTCAGTTTATATGGGCCTTGGTTTTGATTTTACCCCCGAGGAGGAAATGCTGACCTTCCCTGGGGATGTGTTAGTGCGGCGTGGCAGCTGAGATGTGGGCTCTGGATTCGGTCTTGAGCTCGAGTCCCAGCTCTGCCACATACTACCTGTGTGACTTGGGACAAGTTATTTCACCTTCTGGGCCTCAGTTTCCTCATCTGTCAATAGGTTAATAGTAATACCATCTGATAGGCTGTTCTGAGGATTGAGCAAGGGCGCACATATGCACAGCTTACACTTAGGACACAGTAAGCACTCAATAGATAGTAATAGCTAATATGGCCGCACTCCTTGGGGCACCCAGGTCAGGGCAAGGCTAGGATTTGGTAGATGAGTGAGTTCCTGTCCCATGACTTTATTTGGGCCCTTTGCCCTCCACTTTGCTAGTCAAGCTCAAGAGCAGAGCATCCTGTCAGGTGAGGGTGAACCATCCAGGGCGGCCCACCAGGAGCCAAGACTTACCAGAGTCAGAGATGTCATCCCAGTAGGGGGAGTCAAACTCATACTCTGCCTTGAGGATCTGTTCAAAGAGCTTGGAGTCATTTTCATCATAAAAGGGAGGGTAGCCACAGAGCCTGGAAGACAGGATAAAGGAAGGATCTGAAACACTGCATCTCCAGTGTGGCAGTCAGGACCTGCCTGCAAAGAAGGCCGTTCTCACTCCAGTGGAGAAAACCCCACTGTGCACGCTGCAGACAGTCTCAGCGAGGATCGCACGCTCTGCAGGCACAGGCAGCAAACAAGTCAGTTTGCCGTGTACTCAAGAACCAAGAGGGCCACCTCAGGCAATCACTGAGGTCCACCCTGACTCCATACATTATTCAACACAGAGTCACATACACCTAAAATCCACCAGACAGCCTTCTGTGTATAAGTGTTATTGACCTTATTGTCTATATTGCCCCTTTATAGATGATGGGTCAGTGGAAAAAAACAAACACATAAAACGTAAGTTTATTATCAATTTTAGGGCCTGTTCTAGGTTCATTTTGTTTAATAAATCATCATAGGGAGAAAAAGAAATGTTATCAGTGTGAGTACTAAGTTGCCACAGGTCACCTTAACTTGTACGCTATCACCCTATCATGCCAAACCCTGGTATTTTAAAGGTTATAGTTTTGCCCATTAATATGCAATAAGCATAAGCATAAGTTGGCACAAATTAGAAAGGACTGCATCTCAAAGTTGATTTTTAAATTGGGATGTTGGGAGGTTGGTGCAAGTAACATATAGTTCTGGAGATACCAATAGTCATCTAACAAACATAACAGAGGTAGGAATTTTTATTAATAACCCCAAACAATTCATTCCATAAAATCCTAGGTTCTCACCCCAGTTCTACTACCATCTCCAATGCGACTTTCACCATCAGTAGGCCCTGATACTTTCTGGGCCAAAATTTTCTCATCTGAAAATGGAGAGGACAGAACAGAAAATCCCCTATATTATATCTGGCTTTAAGATGCTATGGTTCTGTGACTTCCTGTCCCATTTTGCTTGGCTAGTCAACACATAGGGGAAGGTCTCATACATGCTGGAGGCCCACATGGGGCAGAGGCAGGCCCGGTTGGAAATGGACAGTGGGAAGGGGTGGGACTGCGGCTGGGGCTGTCAGGGTGGACAGAGCGGGAGGCAGGGCTGGGTTCTGCAAGGCCAGGTGTAAGCTGGATCGCACAGAACTTGCCCTCGACAGCCCAGCATGTGGCAGCCACAGTGGGAATTCTGCCCCCACACAGGCCCCGAATCTTCCCACATAGCCAAACTGCTCAGAACACAGCTACAGCCTAGAGATCAGCGTAATGAGGACAAATTAACAGGAATCAACAGACTCCAGGTCTGCAAGGGATGAGGCTTGTCAGCAAATAAGGAACTGCCCCTCCTGCCACAAAACATAGTGTCACCAGCCAGGCTGCACAGGGGACTAGCTGGTGACATCTTTCATGGCTATAAGACCTTCCTGGGCTGATAGGATTCTAAAGCCTCTATCCCCACAGGGCTGACTTGGGATCCAAGTACCCATTTCATTAAAATATTTTTATTGATTTCAGAGATATGCAAAAATTGTTATGAGTATAGAGAGCACGGACATTGAACCAGAATAGTTTTTTGAGGGAGGAAGCAGCAGAGGCCTGTGCTTTGTCTCGGGATGAGCAGAGTTTTATAGGAGACAGAGGGGCCGCAGGGGGAAGGGCTAGCCAGAAATAAAGGCATGGAGGCATAAAGGGCACAGTTTATTCAAGAACCTAAGAGCAATGTGCCACTGCTCTGGCTTAAAACCTGTCAGTGAGTAGTAGAGACGGTGGTGAAACGGACAATGGGAGGCCAGGGAGGCTGTGCTCCCACACTGAGGTAGACAGTCTATCCTTCAGGTACCAGGAAGCCCCCGAAAGGTATAGATGGAGGAGGTTTCTGGGCAAATGGCTTTGCAGCTGAGGGAAGGATAGACACGAGGCAGGAAGACAGCAGCTGTACCAAGCCAAGGAAAGATAGGTGTCTGCAGGTGGGGGCAGCTGGATTGGGGGGACAGAAAGATTCCCAAAGGAGTTCAGAGAGAAAACGCTGGAGGGTCTGGGTCTTCCGGTGTGGCAAGTAAAGGCCAGGGTAGCAGGTCTCCAGCAAGGACTGGGGCCGCCATCTCCGTGGTGAGGACACAGGAGGAAGAGAAGGTCCATGAATGGCCCCTATGTCACCACAGCACCTAGAGTTCCAACTCCTCCTCCGCTGGCCCCGCTCAGGTAAGCAGCCCTGGGCAGTTGCTGTGTGTGTGTGTGGGAGCCTGACCCTCCCCTGGGAGACCCATGGGACAGCCTGAATTAGTTCATGTAGCCACACTGGGTCTTGTCTAGGCTTGGGCTGAAGATTAGGAAAGGCTGGGAAGAGAGGGGGCTGATGGTGCAGATGTGGAGAGAGAAGCAGATATGCCAAAAGGGAAATACCAGTGAGGCTGTGAGAGGGGCCAGTGCCCTGGGCTGTACCAGTTTGGGGGGCTTCTGTTCAGTCCACACAAATCCCGTGCAACAAATCCCTTTTCCTTAAGATAACTGGAAAGAATCTGTTCTTTGCAACTAAAAGCACCAGCATCCCACAGTGGATAGATGAACAATTCCATTCAAGCTGTGGTGAGCTGGACCAGGTGTGTGTGAGGGCAGCCAGCAGGCAGTCGGGACACATGCCTGAAGCCAGGGACTTTCTGTGGTTTGAGATGCTAAATTAAAGCCATCACCATTTGCATGCAAGCTGGGAGAGTGGGTAAGATCACTCAGCAAGAATTTATAGACACTGGAGCTGCAGACTGATCCTCCACAGGCTTCATCTGGCCCACAGATGTGTTTGGTGTAGCCAGCAGTGACTGAAAACAAATGTGACTGAATGCCCATAGACAGTGCTGATCCAGCCAGTTTACCACAGTCTCCACTAGTCCCTATTGCTCACACCCAGTAGACACATGTACATCCATCCTCTCTCTACCACCAGGCCCTCCATTCTCTAAGTTGGTGCCATTGAGTCGAGGGCGGTCTGCAGGAGGCAGCTTTGAGGGGGAGGAGGGGCTGAGGCACTGTGTTAGGTGCTGCTGGCTTCAAGAGCTGCATGAGAAGTGAGCCCTGTTGTACTAGAGGCCTAAGACAGGTGTGTGCGTGTGTGTGATTTCCTCTTTGGAATTGCTGCCGGAATTTAGGGGAGAGTGAGAAGCCTGAGAGGGATGATCAGGGAAGGCTCCTGGGAGGAGGTGTGATCTGTGCTGTGATTCCAGGCCAGGGCCCATCAGACTCACCTGGGAAGCTAGAAAAACCGATTCCTCTCCAGACTGAGTGGGTCCAAGCCTCTAAGAGCAGGGCCCAGGTGCTTTTACTTTTCTTCTTCTTTAAAAAAGCACACCAAGCCCTAACCGGTTTGGTTCAGTGAATAGAGCATCGACCTGCAGACTGAAGGGTCCCGGGTTCAATTCCAGTCAAGGGCATGTACCTTGGTTGTGGGCACATCCCCAATGGGGGTGTGTAGGAGGTGGATGATCGGTGTTTCTCTCTCATCGATGTTTCTAACTCTCTATCTCTCTCCCTTCCTCTCTGTAAAAAATCAATAAAATATATTTTAAAAATAAAAAAATAAAAAACACACACCAAAACAAAACAAAAAGCCTTATATAGGAATTCATGCTCATAGTTAAAGAGTTTAAATATAGAAGAGTATAGGGAAAATTACCTTCTTGATCCACATTCCCATTCCTGCTATTAATTTCCTGTGAATGCCTTTCAGAAACTTTTTTGGCATATAAAGCATGGATATATGTACATGAGGTACAAGAATTCAAATTGCCTGGAAGTTTAGCATTGCCTTTATGGCTATAAAAGGACAGCTAGTTTGTTTCTTTGCATGTTCCAGAAAGTCCCTAGCAGGGGGAATATGCTTGCTTTTTCCCTCTCGGGTACTCATCGAGCATCAGCTGCCCCTTCCTGCCTTCTGACCCAGCAGAGAGCACAGGCCTGCCACAGCCGCCCCACCTCCCAGGCAGGCCCTCAGGTCCCCACTGAGCAGAGGACTTAAGAAGTAGGGCTGAATACCCTGAAATGGGCATTTGTTCTGGAGAAAGTACTTCAACTAAACATTATAATTTTTGCAGTGAAGCTTCCGAATCGCCAACAGCATCAGCTATAGGTGACGTCCTTCACAGCAGATGGAAGGAGCACAGCAAGTCTTCAATACGCCTTCCCTGGCGCACAGCTTGCCCCGTGCCCGGACGGTGCCTCCAGGTGTCCACCTCCCTGCTCTGGAGCACTTTGGCCTCCACTGTACCCATGTTCCCACCTGAACCCTCAACCAGAAGCTGGCAAGTATATTGAAGAAGGACTGTGTATAGCAGGGGGATGAGCAGAGAACCTCAGAATTCTATTCTGGAGTCCAGAAGTCATCATCTGGTCCAACCTGTCCTGTAGGAAACTGGGAAAGTGAGTCCTGAAGAGAGAGATGGACAGAGCACATCTGGCATCTATGTGCCCACGGCTCTCACGAAGAGCAACAAATGCCACTTTGATCCAATCCTGCAGATCTTTATTGAGCAGCAACGTCACACCGAGCGCTGATCATGGAGCAGTGAAGACACCCTGCCCTTGCTCCTTAGAGTTCAGTGTGCAGCATGTTTGAACAGGACAAGCGGGATGATGGCTTTTCTACAGACTGGTTATGTTGTTTGTGCGTGTCCCATAAAAGCTAATGACCATAGCCACCATCTGTGGAGCATTTACTATGTTCCAGGCACTGGGCTACACAACTTAGACACATTGTCTCACTGAATGTGTGCTGATGGGGTTATTTCAATTCCATGGCCACATGAGAGATTGGGCAACTTGCTTATATCTCATCTCAGGGTTGGAACAAAAGTTAACTCTCCTCATCCAAATCCAGAGCCACATCACATTGACCTCTAAGCACGACAGCCATACATGCTGCTGCAAAGATGGGGAAACACATGCTCCCTTCCTGCACCGGCCTCTGCAGCCAGGATGTCGTGTTTGCACATGGGATACATTTGGAAGCAAAGCCAGAAACAAGGCTAAAAGACCCGCCAAGGAAACAAAGGACTCCTCAGAGTCCTTGAAGTTAGAAAAATCAACACCTAAAGTCTCCCTTGCTTGCCTTCGGGAATGACAGATGGGAGGAGAAGGGCAGGGACACTGAGCCCTGTCTGTGGGAAAGAGGGCTGGAGACAACTGAACCAAACCCCGATGGATCCCTTTCCGTAGCCTTAGTTTGGCACTCAGCTCCCAGGTGGAGCTGCAAGGGAACTCAGAGGACAGGATCCCTCCTGGGCCTCCATGAGACTGGGCAGGCACACCTCACCGACCCAGTTTAGCTAGGTACCAAATAATATATGTGAGCAAATTCTCTAAATACCTGCAACGTGCTTATAAAGTGCCAAAACTTATACTTTAAATATTTCATATTGAAAGGATTTGAGTGCGACACTTCACACTGATAACTGAATAACTATAAAAAATGGCAACCCAGAAGCTGCGGTTTGATCTAAGTGGATGAAGGGCCTTGAAGGGAAGGGGATTTTTAAGGAGGGTCTGCTCTCTGAGGCTCCCGTGTGCACCTCAGCCTAGGCCTCAGAGAAAGGAGGCCACAGATTCAGATCCGGGACCCACAACTGCCGGTGGGTGACCTTGGGGAAACTATCATCCTGCCTCAGACTGCTTCTTCTGGGGACTAAGGAAAGGAGTGCCCACCTTATAGAGAGATATTGCAATCTATAAACATATGTTGCATATTAATGCAAATTGTATGTAAAACACCCAGCGATGCACAGACAGACCGATGGATAGGGACACTTAGAAAGAACAGACACAACACATGAAGTGGCAAATGCCAGCTCCTTCACCTTATCCATCTCACCAATGCCATCTAATCCTCTTCGGGGTCCTTCAGCCGAAACATTCTGAGTGGGATACTGCTCCCCATCAGGAAGCAAAACATGAGGGGGGAGGAGATGAGCCCAGGGACTAGGTCCAATCTCCTACGTGCTGAACATGAGAATGAAGCCACACACCTTCAAATCCTATGCAGCCTCAGAATTAACACCCCTCCCCGCCTTTCCCCCCCCCAAAAAAAAGCAAAAACAAAAAACCATACATCCTGCTAACGAAGGCGGGAAGAGTGGAACCGCCTCTGGGCGTTGTTTTGTGTGCTGTGTCACGACTGGAGGACAGAATGTACTTGCGCTTAAGCTTTGATCTTTGTGCTCCAACATTTCCAAGTGTGAGCCTAGAAGCCTTCAATTCTAGGACAAGCTGAAGATTTCCTGAGAACATTTACTCAAAGTTATATTTATGAAGAAAGAGTAATTTGTATGCAATTAGCCCAGGGTGCCAGGACACTGAAATAACAAACCCCTCCATGTACTGCCAACTACATAAGCCACAAAAAGGCCAGTCCAGGCATAGAGTCTCAGAAAAATGTTCACAAAAATCCATCAGATGTGGGCGCTCCTCCTTTGGAAACTAGAGTCTGATCAATACACACCAACTCTGGGCAGCACCATTTGCCCTTCCTTCTGGGCCCTTGGTAGTATTCAAGTGTTTAATGACTGTCTAGGGCCCGTGCGAAGGAATCAGAGTTTGCCTCTGACTCTGGATAATATAACAGACTTTTACAAATAATAAAATAAAGCAGAGCCTTTTAAGCTGAAAAGTCTCTCGTGCAAGGCCCTCTTATTGAGCAAAACAGGTTTCAACATGTTACTCAGATTTTTAGACCAGAGAGACCAATGAAACCTGAATTGTTACAAAAATGTCATCCAATCATGTCAGCATTGTGATCACTCAGACCTATATGTCTGAGTAGGTGCACGGCAGAGCTTTCTTCTTGCAAACTGGAAGCGGTCAGGGAATGGTTCCCACATGAAAGCCATGTGCAGGCGACATCAGCTAAGTGCTGTTGATGAACAGCAATGGGTAACCGTCCTGTGCCAGCCCCTGAGATCAGCGACTTCAAAGCTGAGAATGAGTAAGCAGATAAAGGAAAGATCTAAAAGAGAAAGGAAAGACTGTTGGAGGAGAAAAAGGAAACACATCCTTTAGAAAGTTTATACACAAGTGGAGCTGAAGGCTGGGAGCCAGGAAGGGAGTGGAAGAAGACCAAACACTTCCCCAAGTGTGAGAACCAGCATACCTCCTTGGAGCAAACTAGTTAAAACCAAATTCTGCACATGGTTCAGGGTTGGACTAGAAAATACATTGTTCACACCAGCTGTATATGACCCAGGGCCCAACTTCCTTCTGAGTGCATAACCTTTATAAGCTTGCACTAGCCTCATGGACAGCACCTCAGGGAAGCCTGGGGATGACACAGAGGCGTCCGCCTCCTCCTGTGGGTGAGACATGCCTGAAGGAAGTTTGGACAAGACCATTTCCAGCTCTGCTCCCGCTACCAGTGGCACAGCGGGCACAGCAGGCACAGCGGGCACAGCGGGCACAGCGGGCACAGTGGGGAGGGGGCGTGAGGAGAGCTTCCAACCACCAGGAATGCTGTGTCAGGGAAAACACAGCAAACTTTCAGCAGCTGAAATTATTCTCCCAATGTATTTCATACCGAAGCTACGAAGGGCACCCATATCCAGCCTGGAGATGAATAACATGAGGCCTACCTGGTGATTCCGAACTGGGCAGATTTCCAATTCGGCCTGTGCATCTAGACATTGCTTTCTTGGTTGTTGGGCTCTTCCTCTCTCCCTATCTCCCCCACAAGCTTCCTTCCTTGCTTCTCTCCCCCTTCTTCCCTCTCCCTCTGTCAGTCATGATCTGATTGGTAAGCAGTTCGGAGTCTGTGCAGAATAACACCTGCATTTGGGAAAAGCTTTGGCACCTCCATCCATTGACCTTGACCTTCAGTTGTTTTCACTTGCCCCCTGGCTCCATTTACTGTCCCACCTGCCTTCTGAGGATGACCAGAAGGCAAGCCCTTAGAGCATGGCCAGCAAAGCAGACACCAGAAGGCCATCTAGCCTGGCTCACGTGCTTCCAGTTCACCCTTCTTAAGTTCTCCCACCACCTCCAGCGTTCCTGATTCGCTGGTGTGAAGTGAAACTTTCCCTCTTCCCACCTCCATCTCTGCTCACAGATCTAGCGCAGACTCAGTGGTGTGAACTCATAACCCTTCCCCTCTCTGTGCACGTTTTGGGTCTTTTCACTCTCTGTGCACTACCTCCTTCCTGCCTCTGTGTGCTGCCGTACATTCCAGAGAATACACATTTAAAAAATAATAAGGCCTCTTTCGATTCTTATGTTGGCCCAGTATGGCACTAGTGAATTAACAACCTGATAATTCAGAGGATTCTATTTTCCCCATCACCAAGTTTTAGATATCAAATGTTCAAATTGCATCAAATCTTCCAAGCTATATTTTTAAAATCAGGTTTCAGATGGATTTGTACATTTTTTCTCAAACACACAAGCGTGCCATATCCTCACATAACCGGGTCTTGAAGGATAAGCCATCAATCTCCCTGCACAATGGCTTTGAAAGTCAGTCCTTCGAGAGACTCAGATCACGGTCACCTCTCAGGCCAGGCAGGGTTCATGGCCCTGCCTGGGAGCTCTCCCAGCCCTTCCCTCCCATCTTAGTGACAGCTAGCAAGACTGGATGTAACGTACGTGTTTACTGACTGTCGCCTCCAGCAGACAGTAAGCTGCTCCAAGGCCAGGAGGTAATGAATCCATCCTGCAGCTCCATCATAGTGCCAGACACATATCAGGATCAATACACGTCAGTCATGTGAGTGAATGCCAGTCCCCTGCCTTCCCTTCTCCAGGATTAATATTCTGAAGCAGTTAGCTGCTCCTAGAGGACAGCTTCCGGGAGATGATGCGGGATGAATGCAGGAGAGCAGAGGGGGTGAAATGCTTCCATCCAGCCTGAAGCTGTCCCAGTCAGAGTGTGAACGTGATGCAGGTGAGATAGCTCCTTTCTGCTTCTCCCTCCAGGCACCCTCTCTACCCCAGGGCCATTGCAAAGACAAAATCACACAAGTTGGTAGATTTCACCTTCCCTGAAGTCACTGTCAGGAAGTTGCTCCTACCATCATCTAAACTGCAGACTTTCTTCCTTTCTTCCTTCCTTCCTTCCTTCCTTCTTTCCTTCCTTCCTTCCTTCCTTCCTTCCTTCCTTCCTTCCTTCCTTCCTTCCTTCCTTCCTTCCTTTCTCCCTCCCCACCAAATATATTTTATTGATTTTTTATAGAGAGAAAGGGAGAGGGAGAGAGAGTTAGAAACATCGATCAGCTGCCTCCTGCACAGCCCCCACTGGGGATGTGCCTGAAACCAAGGTACATGCCCCTGATTAGAATTGAACCCAGGAACCTTCAGTCCACAGGCTGATGCTCTATCCACTGAGCCAATCCGGTTTCGGCTAAACTGCACACTTTCTTTGTGTCAGTTGCACAGCTTGTAAAATTCCCTCCATCATCACTGTGCATAGCTTTGTACCCACTTGTTCAAACCAAAGAGTATTTTATGTTAGATTACTTCCGAAGGGGTTACAGGTAAACCAAGCAATGGAGAGAATCACAGGCCACCAATAAAGCTGAAAGCTGGTCCAGAAGCACTGTGTCTGAGACTGGCGCTAACAAAGGCAGTGAGCCGCCACAGGGCCCACTCAGTACAGAATGCGGAAGGCGATCAGGAATCTTTCTGAAAACTCTTGGCGAGCAGCCACATGGAAATGCAGTCAGTGAAATCGAATCAGTAAACGTGGAGTTATAATGCCTGCTGAAATAAACATGATGAAGCTGGAATAAGGAAAAGTGGGGTGGTGGCTGGACTTTAGGCAGGAACTGGGGCGGGGGGTGGGGGGCAGAGGAGGTGGGGTGGTGGTATTAAGAACTGATCAGCTGAAACCAGTTTGGCTCAGTGGATAGAGCGTCGGCCTGTGGACTGAAAGGTCCCGGGTTCGATTACGGTCAAGGGCATGTACCTTGGTTATGGGCACATCCTTAGTAGGGGGTGTGCAGGAGGCAGCTGGTCAATGTTTCTCTCTCATCGATGTTTCTAGCTCTCTATCCCTCTCCCTTCCTCTCTGTTAAAATCAATAATATATATATATATATATATATATATATATATATATATATATATTAAAAAAAAAAAAGAACTGATTAGCTGTGGCCGCTCTGATGAGCCAAAAGGAGGAGCTGTGTCAATGGACAGTAATGCCCTTTGGTGAGAAGGGTGACCTGAGACCACTACAGGCCCCCTGGAAACTGCTGAGGCATCGACTCCACTGCTCTGATTCCTTGCTCTTAAGGGGAACTTCTGGTTTTAATCTGCTTTCTCACGGAATGTTTCCTATCAGGCAAATTGTGAGGGTGATGACATGCCTCTCCAATCACCTCGCAGGACACAAATCTTGTTATGATTTAGTGAACTGACACTCCGGTTGTTTCTTTCAAATCTCTTTTGAATTTGGCTAGTTTGAATCAATCCACTGGGGGCATCTAAGCAAAATGAATAAACATCTAATTTGGTTTCTAAACTTCTAAAGCCAAAGTCCAGACCACGGGCCCATGCAGCTGAATGAGGCATGCATCCCACTTGGCGACGCTTATGAATATAGTGGGATGGTTGCTGCCTGTAGCAATGCCAGCTAACTATTCTTATTAGTGGTAAACTCCTCATACTGATGGCAGTAACGACCATCATAATACCCAGGCTTGGTTATTTCCCTGTGGCTCGGTCATCACACCACCTTCTCTCCTACTGAAGCTGGCGTCCTGACATATCTATACTAATAAAAGAGTAATATGCTATTTAGACCAAGAGACCTTTGGGACACCCTTCCAGACAAAGCTGTGGCATGGCCAGCCTGCAAATTGCCCTCAGTCCCTTGCCCAGGCCAGCCCCCCACCCTGATCTGGGACTCCCTTCAGGGAAGACCAGGCAGCCCCCACCTGTGTACCAGGCCTCTATCTATATTAATAAAATGGTAATATGCTAATTAGACCAGGAGACATTCTGGACATCCTTCCAGATAAAGCCATGGTGGTGGGGCTGAGGCAGAGACAGTTAGGGGCAATCAGGCCAGGAGGGGAGGGCAGTTGGGAGTGATATGGCCAGCAAGGAAGGGCAGTTGGGGATGAGCAGTCAAGCAGGCAGAGTGGTTAGGGTCGATCAGGCAGGTGAGCAGTTAGGAGCCAGCGGTCCCGGATTGCAAGAGGGATGTCCCAGATTGGAGAGGGTGCAGGCCTGGTTAAAGGACAACCCCCCATCCCTGTGCATGAATTTTGTGCACTGGGCCACTAGTGTATATATAAAAAGTCATCTGTAAATGTGTTAAAAGTAATGGTGACTACCTTGGTGAAGGCCATCCTTTGTCTCAGAAAATGGACATAGCATGGTGATTAGGCATTCTTAGTTCCACTCTTAACAAAACTAATTCTTCTGTGTATACTGGCCAATCAGTATTTATGTGACCTAGTTTTAAAAGCTGAACAATATAGTCAAAAAATAAGGGGCTACCATAGTATTTTTCCTGGAGCTTCTTTTGGGCACACAGGTCTAGGTCACATGGGTAAGGGACCTCACCACTCATGACATATCTATACTAATAAAAGAGTAATATGACCATCCACTCTAATGCCCAATCTCCTCAGGACCTTCCTCAGTGTTAGTATCAGCAAAAGTTCACTGCCTTTCTCCATAGCACATTGTATTCCTGAGCATAATTTAGGCAAGTGATCATTAAACTCTCTTCTTGGAGTTGTGAGAAGAAAGCAGCCAGCGAGCAATCACAAAATTGAGTTTGGTCAATGAAATGTTAATCTCATCTTGAGTGGAGACATTTATTTCCTTGGAACTTGTCTTGGCTGAGCCAACCCCATCAGACTGGACACCAGTATGCTCACCAGAGTGTCCAGCCACTCCATACTCAGCCCTTCCCAGTAGCTTAAGCCCCACAGGCAGAGATGTTTCTGCAAGTCTTGATCCCCACAGAGGATTCCTGGCAGGACAAGGACCCATCACATGTGCTTTAAAAATGAGAACCCCTGATAGAAAAAATATTTATCCTCCCAAATGATGGATAACATAGAAATGAGCATGGAGATCAATAGAGAACCAATTCGTCAAGTCTCTGTACCAGCAAAATGAGGAATGTTTGCATGGCATGTGGAGAGGAGAAAATTTGGTGCCATGGCCTGTCACAGCCACCTTTGCTGTAATCTCATAGCTCAGCTTGTCAAATGACAATGCACTCCCAACACCCTGCAGGGCTAACCTCTCCATAAAGAGGTGAAGAATGAAGAGCTTGGCAGGGAGTCCATGGGATGCCTGGCTTCCCTGGGGTATTGAGTGCTGGTCACTCTTCAATGAAGGATGGGAATGGGAGTCCAGGCACAGCGGGTCAGCGGGAAGTAGCAAGAGTCTGAGATTAATATCCACGAGTTCTAACTTCTCACATTTACTCAACTCAGGGCAGCTTTGTGCCGGGAACACTGAACATAGCCCTTTCTCAGAACATTTATATATCAGCCCTTGAACATGCCTCAGGCACTCATTCCTGTGCCTGCGTCTCTCCCCTGGTCAGAATGCTCTCTTCTCTCCTCTTTGCTTATGCTAGTTTTCTCCAGCCTTCTAGACACACCTGGATGGTGTGTCCTCCTTCCTGAATGTCCCTGTCCTCAGTAGTGCTTCACCAAAGGCACTCAAGACATGCTAGTTGTTGACTCTGATAATAATAAATTTGAGATTAATGGCTCTTCAAGCAAAGCCATATTGTGTAGCAAATTATATCCAGGATATGGCCTATCACTCAAGGATCTGAACATCATGGAAGGTATACCAGAGGCGTCCAAACTCCATTCATTCTCTGCCTGAGAGGCTCAGGGCTCTGGAAGGCAGCAAAGCGAACAAAAGCCCAGGCTGCCATTTCAGTTCTGACAACACCTGAGATGAAATTAACCTGAGATGAAGCCCTGGAGCGAAGCTAGTAATGACCAGGCAACTGGCAAGTTTAGACTTAAAATAGAAATAATGAAAAACAGTTTCTCTTTGCTTAATATTATACTTGAATCCAGTCAAATAATTTATCATATACTGTAATTATAAGGATTTGGAAGTAGAACTGTTCAAATCATAGCCAGACCCAAACACCAGTATTTCTTCCCTAGACCTCTGACCTCCACATGTGCATACACTAGTCCAAGGGTATCTCAACCAGGTCTCAAGTTTAACATGCCCAGAATGAAATTCCTGATTTCACCTACCCCCTAAACTTGTTCCTCCACCACCCTCTATTCTTTTATTTCCGTCATCTACAAAAGCTGTCCAGCTGAATATATACTATAGAAAGATCATTTTCTTCTCAGGAATGAGGCGTGTGTGTGTGTGTGTGTGTGTGTGTGTGTGTGTGTGTTCCCAGCATTCCCTGAGGATGCCACACACTATCAGACCTTTCTCTGGTCACAGTCCCCTACTGACCACAGTCTTTCACTGTGTGCAGTGGGCTCTGTCTGCTAGGAAATGTTCCCTTTCTTGGGGACAATGAGGAGAATGAGTTAATTTTCTATCAATTACAGAAACTAGTTAGCCTAAACCCATCATAAAAGAATGTTTAATAATAAGTGTTGGAAAAAGAAACTGTAACTGAAAAATAACTTTATAGTGGGCTTAAGCAAAAATAGAACATAAAAATAAAAACCAAACTTGATCATCATGAAATAACTGCAACGAACCTATGACCTCAGACTGCATTTCCTGGAGAGTGGCAACAAGTGAGCTGAGAAGAAATGAGGAATCCCAAGGCTAACTTTTGATTTCCATCACATTTTTTCTCATTGTGATTTCTTTTAGGAACCCCCCCCCCCTAATATTTTCATAGTGATGTGCATCCCCAGAAAGCTAAGGTGGTACATGAAAGGATGCCCAATATCGGTAGCTGTAACAGAAATACAAATCAAAGCCACATGAGGCACTATTCCGCACCTATGAGGATGGCTATTGTCAGAAAGTGGAAAACAACAAATGCTGACAAGGATGTGGAGAAGTTGGAACACTTGTGCATTGCTGTTGGGGGTGTAACATGGAGGTGCTGCTTTGGGAAACAGTAAATTTTTTCCTCAAAAAGTTAAACATAGAATTACCATATGATCCAGCCTTTCACTTCTAGGTATACACACAAAAGCATTGAAAGCAGTGCACCTGTGTTTATAGCAACATTATGAATGGATAAGTGAAATGTAGTATATACACAAAATGGAATGTTATTCAGCCTCAAAAAAAAAAAGTCTGACATATGCTACAACATGGATAAACCTTGAGGACATTATTCTAAGTGAAATAAGCTGGACACAAAAGGACAAATACTGTGTGATTCCACTTACATGAGGAACCTAGAGCAGTCAGATTCCTAAAGGCAGAAAGTAGAAAGGTGGTTCTAGGGGTGGGGGTTGCAGGGGGAGGAGGGAATGGGAAGTTATTGTTTCATGAGTACAGAGTTTCAATTTGGGACAATGAAAAAGTTCTGGAGATGGATGGTGGTGATGACTGTACAACAATATGAATATACTAATACTGTTCAACTGCATTCTTAAACTGGTTAAATAGTAAATTTTGTTTATGCCTATTTTGCCACAATTTAAAAAAGGGAAAAAAGAAGCCAAAGTAGTGAGCAATACTTACAAGATATAGGCAATCACCCCGATGGACCAGCAGTCAACAGCTTTGCTGTAAGGTTTCTGAGCGAGGACCTCAGGAGCTGTGAAACCACAGAGACACAAGCCGGACAAGTTAAAGGTCTGACACATGACACTTTCTAGGTTTGTTTTTTCTTTCTCTGTCTTCTCCTTGGGCTGAACTCTATGTGATTCCAAAAGTGAGTAGAGGTATATGATCTATTCTAACAAGAAAATAAAAAAAAAAAATGAAGGCTTGAGTGTATGTGTGTGTGTGTGTGTGTGACTAGAGGTTATCAATAAAATGAAATCTATCAACAAATACTTAATAGGTGGGTATTTTATGTGAGTGCTGGGCAAGGCACTGCAGTTCAGACCAAAGAGAGCCAAGGAAAGGTATGTTTTCTGTTTAGGGCTTGGGATGTGACATCCCCTCAAATCAGTTCAACTTAAGGAGGCACTTCTGGCCCCCACATAGGGTTTTTTAGGTTTTGGAAACCCTGCATTTAGCCTGCTCTTGGTTCATTCTCTAAGATTTTGGTGGGTTATCTGTCAATATTGTCATTTCATTTTCTTGTTGGTGAAACAGGGAGGATGCTATCTCATCACTCTTGCGTGGTTCTAACCCACTGTCCATCAGGAGTTGAAGGGCTGGGCTTATTTTGCACTTTCCCCACACTATCTGCTCCAGGCCGGTGGCACAGCCCAGTGCTGGAGACCCACCCAGTGTCTGGCACCTGCAGTGTCTGCTATACATATCTGTGCAGAGTAAGTAAATACAAGAAAAGACGGAACTCTTCACAAGCAAACTCTTCTTTTTATCTAATTGAGGTGTCTCCAGCAAAGACTTTCCAGAAAAATTAAGAGGGTAGAAAAACCAAAATTGCTATAGCTTACAAGGCACTCATTCTGGGCTGAACTGTCCTTGGTGAAAACAACTTAATTATTGTTACCATCATGATCCCCACGTTACAGGTGAGGACATAGAGGGACTGAGAGGTCAGCACTTCCCAAAGCATCCAGCAGGAGAGCGGGCAACACACCTCCTTCCTCTCAGAGGGCCCTGCCCTAAGTGCCTGCTGTGACAGGCCTCATGCTAGTCATTCATAAACATTTCCTACTTCGAGCCCGGCAGCAGCTCTAACAATTACTCTTATCTGCCCCTGACAGAGAGAAAAAATGAGCCTCAGAGAAGCTCATTTTCTGGCGCTACACAGCAGCTATGAACCAGTCAGTCTCACCCTGTCCTGGTTCTTTCTGCTTGGATGCACTGATTGCTAAGGTCAGAGTTTCTTCAGTCTGTAGGAAAAATTCTGTGCAGAGAAACTAAGAGCAAAATCCTCTTTTATTCTGTTGCAGATAAATCTTCCTGAGCATGAATAGGGAAGTAGACAAGCTACTATGGAGTGTTTCTAGTTATGATGGCAAGGAATGCAATCCACAGGTAATCCCCGAATCTAATTTCAGGTTTCAGCCCCAATTCCTTCAGACTTCCGATCAGACTATTTGCTTTTAACAAGAGCAAAATAAATAAAGGTGTACGTTCTTTCCTGGCAATGTTCACCCTGAACACAGAGGCAAAAAGAGAGATGAGACTATAAAGAAAGGAAGCCCGCAAACTGGAGAAGTGGCCCTCAGATAACTGGGAGCTGGCTGCATCACAACTTCCTTTCCCTGCAACACTTATTTGCTTGTTTGTTTGTTTATTTATTTATTTATTTATTTATTTATTTATTTATTTTTCTCAGTCACTTCTACGATGGCAGCTGACATAAGGGAGCCATTCCCCCAGTAAATGTCTTGCTGATTTAGGAGGTTTGTTCTCTCTGAGCGGATTCTGGTCTGAGTGGTCACACGGGCACAGATGGTGGGAGGTGACGAGGTCTCTGCAAGGGGCACATGTCTGAGCCTCCCGGGCCTTCCTCGGGGCCTGATAAAAAGTTTAGAGGAGTAAGAGAAGGCTCATGGGGCAGAGCTGATGGCAGATGTCATGAGACAGAGCCAAGCTGATGTCTGCAGGGCATTTTAGGGAGAACGAGGGCCAGCCTGGCCCAGACACCCACAGAACAGATGTCAGAGCGCAGAGGCATGAGGAAGTTTGGACAAGATTTCAAGCACAGACTCATGCCATGTTCCAGGTGCCACAGGCGACAGGAAGGTAGACAAGGAATGTGGAGAAGGAAGCTGTCAGCACCTGGGACAGCTGATCCCATAGTTAATGAGCCAAGACTGGGCCCATCCTGAGCCAGGATGTGCAGAGGGGAAAAGATGTGGCCCCTGCAAACCAGGTCTTACTCCAAGGAGGAGCTAATGCTGGGTTCTCTCCAGTGGTCCTTCTTCACAGTTCCCAGCGCTGTGGAGGTAGGAGGGACAATTCTTTAAAAGAACATCTTCCTTTTTGTCTTCCTCCTTGCTGCCATCATCGGATAGACAGAGGAAAGAACTGGCCACCATTTATTGTTCAGAAACTCAAAGAACAAAGGACATGGTTTCCTTTCAGAAGCCCGCACATCCAGGGAGCAAGCATTTCATCTACACTTCGGCAGATTCAGCCTTTTAGAGAGCTGTGCGAGGTGCTGCACAGATCTGAAAAGCAAGTAGCTGACTTTTATGCAACTTGGACCTTGAATGTCACTTGAGATGTTAAGGTTCATGAAGCCACAGATGACACATACTTTCAAAATATGGGACTTTGTTTAAATGTTAAAGTTTATAACCTCCGATATGTAGTTAAAAAAAAAAAAAGATTTCTGGATCTTTCTCAGATTCTTCCATTATGGCAACTGACAAAACTGACCACTGACAAAATGATGTCAGGGTCAATACGTGGCCGTTAGGGGGGAAGTTGTAAATTATTGACAAATGTCAGGGTCACATATTGGGGGTGGAAGTCTGTGTGCATGTGCCAAACTTCTTGTTCTTTTTAGTGTTGTGCTTTATTTGGATTATGTCAACAATAAACTAGAAATATTTTTTAACTAAGTAGAGGCAAGTGAGCCATTTGTCTTCTGGTGAGGTCTTAATTGCACTGGAAATGCAGAGGGTGAAGCAGGAAGTATACTATAATGACAAAAAAGACAAAGCCAATTGCTTTGGAAATATTATTTTCACCAACTTAAAATGTTTTAAAAATTGCATCATAGTACACATACAAATGGTATTAATTCTAATTTTAGTTGTGATTCCTGTAACCAAATTTTCTCTGGGACGTTGTTTGAACAAGCTTACCTATAACACTTTAAGTAGCTACTTTTCATCTCATAGTAATTCTTGGGAAACAAAATGTTTTTTCAGGCAACATTCAAATCCTTTGACAATGTGATATGGTGACCGAGTCATAAGGAAGCCCTGAGAGGAGCCAGGCTATTTCCTCTCCCGCTCTGTGTTCTGAAGTTGGCTCCGTTATTTCCCCAGGTGTCTAATCACCAGGTGTTGGCCCATCGCCTACTGTTTTCTTGATCTCTTTTCAGAGCATGTCCCATTGGGAGAGTCCACTTCTCACTCTGATCTTTTTAGATCAGATCTGATCTTTGGTTTCCACTTTAAGAACCAGCTAAACTCCCTTACATTGTGTCATCCATCTTATACCATTGGCAGGATTTCTGCTGTAATCCTCAAAAGTTATAGCGTCCAATTTATAAACTTTCAGAATGAGCTTCCAGGCCTAGGAGGCCCAGAACACAGCCCATCAGGAGCCTTATAAAGTGATAAGGGTTCTCTGAGCCCCGCACAGTTCCACCTCTGCCCCAATGCTGCCGGCAGGTGCCACAGAACTTCTTAATCAAGGAAAAACAATTTTCTCCTCTAATTGTACCCAGCAGGATTCCTGTGTAGTGGGAGGTTGGCAATGACTCTCGCCACCCCCACACCTTCTAATAAAGGGAGGCTTTTAATTTAAATAACTTCTTTGGAGCTGTGGACAAAGAGAATAGTCCTTAAAAGGCACTGTGGCTGATTTGCATTGCCCTCAGCCCCAGGAAAGGGCTTGGGCTCCTGGAACCTCCACAGCAGAAGGAAAAGACACTTGTAGAGAGGGAACACGGAGATTCCTTGAGTGCCTTTCAATGCCCAATCCCTGGGGGCTGTCAGTGTCCATCAAAGAAAGTAGAGAGACCCACCCACCAGGAGGTATTGAAAAGGACACATGCAAAGTAGGTAGCAGGTCCAATCTTCTTCTTCTTCTTCTTCTTTTTTTTTTTTTTGTTGTTGTTAATCCTCACCAGAGGATATTTTCCCATTGATTTTTAGGGAGAGTGGAAGAGAGAGGGAAAGAGAGAGAGAAACATCCACGTGAGAAAGACACATAGATTGGTTGCCTCCTGCACGAGCCCTGACCAAGGCCCAGCTGGGGGGAGCCTGCAACCAAGGTACGTGCCCTTAACCCTTTGGTCTGCAGTCCAACGCTCTATCCACTGAGCAAAACAGGCTAGGGAGATCCAACCTTCTGATTATCCCTTAAGCTTGGCCAAAGCCAGCCTTTTAGAGGAGGAGAAAGTAGCACTGAGGTGGAGGCAGCTCTACCTGGATGATATGTGTTGGGCAGGGCATTTGGGTTTCCAGGTCCATTTAGCAAAATCCTATAATACACTAGCCTTCTTGTAGGTACTGAACCTCATTGTGATTGTTCAACAAATGGTTATTCAACTGAACCCAACCTACTCAATACATACACCACTATATCTATAAGAAAACATTTCCCAAACTCCATACAAGTGATTTACAAATACACTTAGCTACCTCAAATATTTCTAGTGAGAAGGTACAGAAAAAAAAATAATAATGAGAGGGCAACAAATTAATTTTGGAATTCAACAGTCTATTGGGAAGTGCCTGTCTTGGGTTTAAGATCAATCACTAAATACCAGTCCTTAAGAAAATAACTTCTGACATGAATTTGTGGATTAAAGAGACAGAATTAGCCCCGGTGCTCTGTGTGCAGATACGTTTGACATTCATGCTGCTCGCCATAAAACCTTTCAACAGGATCTCAGAATTTCTAGTTTTAGGGTTAAAGGGCAGAAAAGATACTTTGTTAAATGATCTCTTAAGACCTCCTTTCTGGTCAAATTAATTCAGTTTTCTTGGCTATTCCTGATAGGAACAGCATCCCATTGGCTTGTTGTGTTTATACCAGAAAATAGAAGTTAATCTCCACGGAAACCATGCAGCCTCAGAAGAGCATCCACGAGTGAAAGCTACCCATGGACAGAGGTGGCCCTTCTCAGCCCCAGGCTTAACTCACACTCTTCAGGGAAACAGCAGGTTTAAAATAGAAAATAATGGCATTCACTGCTGTGAGACTCACTACCTACCTACAGCGGGAGATTCTACTTGATAGGAAATGTGTCCTGTAAACCAAGCTGTCCTACCCTGATTTAGAGCAAGGATTCCTGGTAAAGGGGAAGATATCAGCGATTGCAAGAAGAAAATTAAGAATTTCAGAAACCTTTCATCTTGTTTTTTAAAACAATTAAAATCATCTATCTTGGAGGGGTGAAGGTGGGGCCACAATAACCCACCCTCTGGCTCTTAGAGAAGCAAAGAGGAAACTTCCCTGCCTCTCAAGGCAGGCTGGAGAGCAGTTTCTGCTGAGAGACGAGGGGATTGAGAACCCACCCTGCTACCAAGCTCAGAAGCTCATGTTCAAGGCAATTTGTTCTCCTCTATGGATGTTTGAGTACCACTCCTCTCAGGACTTCAAAGTTAACCACTTCCAGTGTGCAAGGGGCAGAGACACAATTTCCAGGGTGGCAGGAGCAGCCCTCCGTGCCAGAAAGTGAAACCGCTGGTCAGGAACAATGGCCCAAAGTGGTGTTTCTCCCTCTATGCCATCGTTTAAAGTGGTAGGTCCACGACAGGCAATGGGATTACGGGGTGAAGAAGGCAGCCTTGATCCCTGCATCCATGGCACAGCTGTCTGGGCACTCAATAAGCCGCAGGAGTAACCCAGCCTCCGTTGCTTCCTGAGGACAGTGGTCAGGCTGAGACAGCGAGACAGATAAGACCATGGCAAGTTTGGAGAGGTGTGATTGATTTTTAAGCTTAACTCACTCTAAATAAAACTCTAAAAATACTAAACTTACTCTAAATAAAATTCTGAAGATATCCAAGGAAATAATATATTACCTCCAACAGTCAAATGATGGAGACAGTACAAATGGGAAAGATGCAGGGGGGTGGGGGCACATGCAGGGTAGAGGAGAGTGCATTGCTGTGGCTAGTGGAGCTGGGAAAATATGCCTCATGCATTCTAATAATAAAGTAGCAGGTGTAAAGATGAAGCAGTAGGAGGGATATAAAGGATCACTGCAGATCTATTATAAATGAGAGGTAAAGATGTGAAATTTAGGTTACTTTCACTTAAAACAACGTCAGTTGCCTGGATTTGAGAAGTTTTAAACAATTAGGCACGTTGCCTTTCCAGTGAAGGAAACCTAGGAACCACCACTTACTGTATATGTGACTTGGCCAAGCCATTTAAATTCTCTAAACCTCATCTGTAAAATGAAACATTAAAGCCCAACTTTTAAACTTATTATGTGGCTTACAGGAAATAATAAGCACATAACAAGTTATAAATATAATTAATGGTAGTTATTATGTAAGGAAGAAAAGTTGGTAAAACCATAGGAGCAAAAGCAGAGCTCAGGTTTTATTATTGTCTAGAAATAAGGATGGACAGATAGATCCTTGATATCATTTGTGGGTTTTTTTTTTCCCCCCACTTGATTCTAACTCAACATATTGAAATGGTTCATAAATTAAGATTTTTCACCCTTTAGATTAAAGCCTTCAGAAGGCAGGACTGAGCTCGGCCCACATGGGTTGGAAGGGCAGAGCGTGAGAACTTGAATCTGAGTTGGAAGAACCCTTAGAACCCCCTACACATGACTGCACTCCAGATGGTCCTTTTGTTCATTTAGTTATTGATCCTTTTGCTCACGTAGTCACCCACCTGTCTACACAGTCCTCTATCCAGGCACCATTCTAGACACTGTAGCCCAGGAATTGCCTGCTTCTCATGCTGACAGACAATGCTTTGGAAACAGGACAATTTGTGGCAAAATTAGTAATGGCCATGGAACTCTGGCCTGCCATGGCACCTTTATGGATCTGCATTTATTGAGGCAAGAGGGAGACTATTCCTTCCATATTTTCTCTCTGGGGCCCTCTATCCCCTCCCTCCTCCAGCCCCCACCCCACACTCTCTTACCTCCAGGCAAAGTGTCATCAAGACTACCTCCTCCATCACCCTGAGTCCCCTCCCATCCATTCAGTACCTATAAGGATGCAATGCCCAGCTCTAACCAATCTTGTTTCCATTGGCCCATTATAAACATTCTTTTTTAAAGGGAGGTGAGAAAAAATTGTTCCAGAAGACTACTTATAAAAGTGGGCATATTCTAATTTTGTCCCAGAGTCTTTGGAGTGTGTAAAACTCCTACCAACTCCCCCAACTGCTGAGATAGAGCTGCGCAGACTCCAAGGTTAACAGCAGCTCTGTCTTTGAATGAGGTTCTGTCTTCCAAATGGGTTTAAAAGGTCCAACCTGCCACCCAGCCACACAGGCGACTTGCTGGCCATGGCTTAGTCTAAGGTTCATCTGTTTCTCTCGCTGCCTGGCCTCGCCTCCCTGAAGAGGCCAATTAGAAAGGCCTTTGACTCAGACTTCATGCCTATCACAGTGGGAGGAAAAGGCCCTAAGAGATGGAAGTCAGTCACGGCCAGAGGGAGTAAAGGCTTCTTTCAATATCATGGCTTTTCCCAAGTGGCTCAATAACGATCCCCAACCCTAAGGCTGTAGGGAGGGCAGGGGTATAGGGGGGCTGAATTCAAGTTCTCTGCCAGGCAGGCTGGTAAAGGTGATGGGCTATTCACAGGAGGAGCCTGCAGAAAAGCAGGTGCCTAGCGGGAGCCTGAACTTCCATGAGAGCATCTTAACACCCTAAGACTGTCACGGATGGAGGGCATCACCTCTGTCACCTCAGCCAGCACTGACTCAGAGGACAGAATTACGGCCTGGTTTGTGCCAGTGGACCTTGGAGAACTCATTCTCTTTCCGCGCCTCGGTTTCTTGTCTGAAAGGGCACCTGCACTTTTGTCCTGGAGTCAGGCCTTTGTGGAAAAGAGCTCAAATAGAAGCTGTGCTTCCCCTCATGCTGAGGAATGCCACCAGGTATTGTGTCCAGGCTAGACACTTGGGTCCTAGACAGTGTCCTGTCCCTGAGGAGTGTCTGCAGCAGGTGAGAAGGAACAGCTCCACCCTGCTGCGGCCTGTTCTCACAGGGTCAATAAAGTTCTTAAGATCACGGAAAATAAAATCCAGGCATACATTTCAGAGGAGAATTGGGCCTCGGTAAGAACCTCACCATAACAAGGAGGTAATATTGAATGTGCTTAGTCAGATCTACTTCCTGTCAATAGAATTTTCAGCAGCAGGGATATTAAAAAAACAAAACGAAACAAAACAGATCTGTATATGTGACTTGGCCAAACAGATCTGTATATGTGAAGGGCAGGGCGTGAGAACTTGAATCTGAGTTGGAAGGACCCTTAGATCCTGAGAGGCTTCACTGTGAGCATCTTAAAAAGGCTTCACCTGGGTTCAAGATATTGTAACCCACATTTTGGCAAACAGAAATACAGCTGAAACACAGGACTGCTCCTTGCCTGTGGTTTACTTTTAACCCACAGTTTTAAGAGTGGAAGTTTTTGATAGCCCTGTTCTCTCTCGCATCCTGCCCTTGGAGTTGTAATGCACTAAAAATGTTTCACAAAAAAAGAAGCTCACTCTGATCTTTCTAGTAGCTCTTGAATTTTACCACAGGCATGACGAGTCCCCATGAAAGCACCATCCTGGCTTATAATTACCATTCTGATCGGAGCTGACTTACTATTCAAATGCTACCGAAGCCAAACTGTGGCTGGAGGGTGAGGAGTGCGGGTACGGAATGGGAAAGGGGTGGACATGGGAGGGCAGCTGGTGTGTGGAAGTGTGGGGGACCTGGAATTCAGTGGGATGAGGAAAGAGAATGTTCTGAGTCAGGCGTTTCTGAACCACGTGGCAACAGGGAATCCTGAGACACGTCCTTTACAGGTTTTTCCAAGATTCAGCCTCCGCTTTAACCGCTGTGACCGCAATGGGAGGACCACTTTGCACTTAAGCCCATCCTGTCTTCTGAAATCTGATAAGAAGCTACACCTCAAAACTAAGAAGACAGGTAGAGAATTCCAATGTTTTGGTTCTTAATCACCAAAAGAAAAATAAAAGAGTAAATTACAAAAAATACTGTGTTTCCTCCTCTCCATCATAACAAAATGGTAACAGTTTCGAAACTATGAGACTCCACCCCAACATCAAAGATTTCAAGGGGAGCATTAAGAAATTCGATAAGGATGAGAAATGCTTTAAACGTGTTAGGAGTGAGTGAGTGGGACCGGACTTGTGGAGTGGGGACTCCTCCTAGGCAGGCTTGGGTTACTTTGCCCACGCTCTGAGAGTGAGCTCTGTCCCCATCCCTGCTCACTGTGTCAAGGGTAATAAAAGCAGCAGGCTCTACACTGCACCCCCCCCACATGACCCCACCCCTTTAACAAATGGGGCCTGGTTACAGCACGGTGTGATAAAGCTCCGAGGCTGGCTGTCACTGAGAAGCTGCGGAGAGAGAAGAGAAAATTCTTATCCGAGTCCTCCGCCCACCTGTCTGTGCCCTGTGTGCCAGTTTGTCAGCTATATAAAGTCCTGTCTCAACACTAACAGTCTGAGAGAACGAGAACGATGATGTAATGCTTATAGCCGGGTCCTAACATGTGATATTTAAGTGAACAAATGAAAATGAAGCCCAGGGAGGGAGGAGTAGGGGACAGCTATACAGAAGAGTGAAGGTTAAAGGGAACAGAGGAACCATGAACAAAGACGAAAGGAGCTGCCCTGACTTAGGTTGCTAAAGAGGATGGAAATGGGTGGTGTCAATCAATTTAATCCACGTGCTCTTGTCTGTTCTGAGGGAAGATGGTTAACAGAGACAGGCAATATCACTCAGTAAGGCTCAATGAAAACCCAAAGTCTCATGTCACTCAAACACAGGACAGAGCAGTGAAGCCTGTGTACACAGCCCCAGTCTCCTCCCCCTTTTCCAAGTGCAGTTTCGGTTCCTGAGTCTCCTCGCTGGTGAGAGAGCACAGGCTCGCCTGCCTTGGTAAGACACTCTGTCACTTAACCTATAGGCAAAGGCTTCTTTTAAAATACCTTAATTTTCTTTCTGAAAACAGGAGAACTAGACCCACAGAACCTGAGAAATCACGTGAGTGTGCAAATAGCAGTATCAGGAAATTAGTCAACAGGCTTTCCTCTACCAAACAGGAGGAGTAGGTGTGTCTTCTTTCGTCTCATAATTACTTGACTGCAAGGGTGTTTTCTGTGACTTACTGTTTCTATTCAGGGATTCGGGAGGCCGTTTGGATGTTTTAATTAGTGTTTGCAGAGCAGTAACTTTCCTAAGTTTTTTTAGCTCTGCCTCTCTCCCATACTGGTGACACCGAGGGGAATGTTCTACCCAACTCATTTACACGGATCTAAATCCAGGCCTGTAGAGGGCCACCTGGGAAGGCATATGGGCAATTTTCCTTAATAATGGTCAGTTGAACTCAAGGCGTAGGCAGAGCCATGCCCTGGGAACATGTTTCCCCAAGATGGGTGACATGTTGTCAGGTTGGCCTTCATATTAGCCCAGGTGTAGGCAGGGGCAGAACTAGATATGTGAATCCAGGCATGCTAGGGCCTACTTAAGAATGCAAATAAGTTGGTGTTATTTCCTGGTATTGGGGTATAAAATAAATGTGCTGGGAGGGGCCGTCGTCTTCGTCTTCCTGCCTCTCCATCAGACAGGATGGCAACCCACCCAGCTCCCAACTTAAAATATATCTCTGTGTCTTCTCTCTTTATTTCTAATATTTCTCAATCCCTGGCCACCTCCACTTAGAACCGATTCGTTCATCTCTTCCCATGCGGGTCACGGAAAAGGGAGATCCCTGCCACACAGGCCAAACCACAGTGATGGCCACCATGCTATCCTGATGAGCTGATTTCCACCAGGTGGCCCCATCATTTCCCCTAAATTATCTCCGAGTACTTATGCATTCCCTCTCTCCAAGCCCAAGGAGCCTGTTCATTTCTCCCAGACCATACAAGAAGCATGGCTCAGGCCTTCGTTCTCTTGCTGGCCTGCATCTGTAACTCTCCCCTGAGTTCTACCCTTCCTTCAAATCCTGCTTCCTCCACAGCTTTCCTCTGGTTGTTCCAGCCCTTGCTGATCTATTGTATCCCACCTGTATCTGGGATGTTGCTTCTAAACCAGTGTTTCCCAACCTTCTCTCATGATGAGAATCACCTGGTGGAGTTGTTAAAACACAGATTCCTGAATCCCAGCTAAGAAGTGCTAAACTAGAATTTTTGAGAACATATAGGTAAAATTGCATACCTAACTTAGTGCTCTGTATATAAAATCTGTCTTAGAGCACTAGTTAAGTATACAATTTTACCTATATGTTCCCAAAAATTCTAGTTTAGCACTTCTTAGTTGGGATTCAGGAATCTGTGTTTTAACAACTCTACCAGGTGATTCTCATCATGAGAGAAGGTTGGGAAACACTGCTCTAGCCTAGCGGAAAAGCTCTCTGTGCTACCTGTGGTAGGAACTCAACACTTATGGATGGAGACATGCCCACATCTCCTGCTGAAGTGACAATCTGCCAGGGTCATGGATCCTTATAAAGGGTGTGTATGATCTGGGCAGCTGCGATAGGCAAAGGGTGAAGTTCAAATGCTCAGATTTTTTTTTGCCTTCTTCTATAACACTATTTGATTGGGATACTTGGGATAAACAGCCCTAACTTTTTTTTTTTTTTTTTTTTTTTTTTTTTAGTATTTCTTCATTATTAGAGAGCTAATTTAAACTGAAGCAACAATTTTGATGTTTCCAAAGTTAACTATTCAATTGAATAGTCATTTAGGTAATAATGACAACAAAACAACAGTGTTCACAAATTAAAACCAACACTTCTACCCAGAAGGAGTTTGAACTAAAGTTAAAAGCAGCCAGTAACCCACTGCTCCTGGCCTGGGCTGGTGAGGCAGTGTCCCGCACGTCAGAGGGAAGAACAACACTCTCTCCCTACTGTCTCACAGATGCCACACAGCTGGGTTCTGCCCTGGTCAAATCGGAAACTGCCCAGCAGAAATGAGGCTTTGGCTTCTTTGTTCAAGATCCCATGGCAGGTGGAGTTGGCTGTGTCCTTCCTCAGGATTGACATGTTGGGATCTTCTTGCAAAGACCTGTTTCACCTTCCTCCTGGCATTGCTCTGATTGCCAGGATCTCACAGTCATAATCCTATATAATTAAAGGCTAATATGCAAATTGTCCCCTCAACCTGGAGTTTGACCAGGGGGCAGGGCCAGCTGGCCCTGCTCTCGATTGCCTCCCCCAACCCCCAAAGCCCCTCATTGGGCAAGCCGGCTGGACCCCACCTGTGCATAAATTCATGCATGGGGCCTCTAAAGTTATAATTCAAGGTCCCCAAAAACCAATGATCAATAATCATTCAGTCTTTATCTTACTTGACTTAGTAGCAACAATTGACACATGGTACTTTCTCCAACTTGAAGCTTGCCAGATGCCACACTCCCTGCTTCTCTTTTTACTTCAACTGCTGCTGACTCCATGGACCCTGGAGTCCCATGACTCAGCCCTGGGGCCTTTCTTCTCCTCCATTTATGCCAGTGGTTCTCAACCTTTCTAATACCTCGACCCTTAAATACAGTTCCTCATGTTGTGGTGAACCCCAACCATAATACTATTTTCGTTGCTACTTCATAACTGTAATTTTGCTACTGTTAATGAATTGTAATGTAAATATCTATATTATTTGATGGTCTTAGGTTCTATAGCAGTGGTTGAGAACCGCTAGCAGGGTCACCTAAGACCAAGAGAAAACACAGATATTTACATTATGATTTATAACTGTAGCAAAATTACATTTATGAAGTAGCAACGGAAATAATTTTATAGTTGGGGGACACCACAACATGAGGAACTGTATTAAAGGGTCCCGGCATTAGAAAGGTTGAGAACCACTTGTCTATACCTACTCGGCTTGCAATCTTATCTAGGCTCCTGGCTTTAAAATGCATCCAGAGAACATCAGCTCCCCAAAACAGCCCATCCTCATTACTCATGTATTCCATATCTTTTAATTTGCCTACTCGCTAAAATTCACATCTAGCCCCCAAATCCATATGTGATGCTTTTGTGGTCATTTGTGGACATGAGCAGAGTGGCCAAACCTTTGAGTTGTCCACAGTGCACATTCCCAGGTGAGGTCAAAAGTGGCGATGCTCTGCCCTCTTGTTTTGGCTCTCACACTATAAATAAGTATTGTTTTTAATGGTCTAATTGATACCACATTTTTTCACATTGTTGTGTGTTCTATTGACTTCACTGTTTCAACTGGGCCCCAATTGTAATGCTGAAGTGCTGGGTAGAGTTCTTAAAGCACAGGAAGGACTGGATGTGCCTTATGGAGAAAACACATGTGTCTGACAAGTCTTGTTCAAGCACGAGTCATGTACTGTTGGCCATGAGTTCAATGTTAATAAATTGACAATAATATTAAATAAGGTGTCATTGAACAGAAGTACACATAAACAAGGGTACGTATCGATCAGTTGCTGAAAATTTGATCAGAGGCCCCCCAGGAACCTAACCCTATCTTTCCCTCAGCGCAACTTCACTAAATCAGGGTTCATGGGATTTCACAGAACTTAACTACCATGTGTAATGAGAAGACTGCACGGTTCCAGGCTGGATTTCTCTCCAGAACTCCAGACTCATTCATATTCCAGCAGCCTCCTTAACCTTGGAGATTTTAACCAATCAAAACCCAAACCCCTGATAATATTTCTGCAACTTGCTCCTCCCAGGGGCATCTCAATTCAAAGCAACTATGCCACTTCAGGTGCTCACACCAAAAATCCTTGGAATTACCCTGGATTTCTCTTTCAATTTTTCAAATCATGATAATAGCCCTGACTGGTTTAGATCAGTGGAGAAAGCGTCAGCCTGTGGACTGAAGGGTCTCAGGTTCGATTGTGGTCAAGGGCATGTACCTTTGTTGCAGGCACATCCCCAGTAGGGGTGTGCAGGAGGTAGCTGATTAATATTTCTCTCTCTATCTTTCTCCTTTCCTCTCTGTAAAAAAAAAAAAAAAACACAACACAATAAGATATATATTTTTTAAAAATCATGATGATACTATCTTCAAATTATATGTAGAATCTGGCAACTTCTCACCATGTCCACTTTGCCAGCTTGTACCTTAGAGGGATCCTGGTAAAAGTCAGATCATGCCATGCCTTCCCTCAGAACCTTCTAATAGCTTCCCGCCAACTGACTAAAAGCCACAATTTTGACAATGACCTGTAGTCCTGGTCTCTACCTGCCATTCCCATTGCTTCTCTGACTTTATCTGCCCTATTCTCCTCCCTGCTCATTCCATTCTCCATGCCTCAGGGCCTTTGCAGCACCCTGGGAATACTTTTCCTCCAAATAACAGCACAGCCAGCTTCTTCACTTGGATCAGGTCTTTACTGCATCACCACCGTCTTAGGTGAGAGCTGCCCTCATCACCATAATTAAAACTACAACCACCTACAGACACACACACACACACACACACACACACACTCATCTCTTGACTGATTTATTTTTTTCCAGAGTACTTATCACCATCCAAGGTACTAATTAACATGCCTAGCTGTTTGCTTATCATCTGTCTCCCTCCCACTCAAATGTAAGTGCCATGAGGGTGGGACCTTTATCTGTTTGTTTTCTTTCTACTGATGTAACCTCAGAGCCTAGAACAGATGGTAGGCACTAAATAAATAATTCTTGAATGGTTGAATAATATAGTGCTTACCATACATTATTCAATGTACCTGGTTGCCCTCTGTCTCTCTCAGTAACACTAACTGTGAAGAAATATGTCTTATTCATATTTGTATTCCTATCAGCAAACTACTGTGCAGGGTGCATAATAGGAATTCAATAAATTATAGGCTGAATGAATACAAAGGGAGGAGAGGAAGGAAAAAAATTGCTGATTTTCAGAACCTTGGGGCTTTTAGTTAGTCAACAAGCATCTGTGCCAAGATTAATAAGACACACTCCCTGCTCTAGAAAAAAACCCAGCATGGTGGGGAGAGACACAGATGGAAACGAACCCCGAGTCAATGTAATCAGAGCCATGATGAGAAAGGGTCAGGAAAAGCACTGGGGTGGCAAAGGAGAGGATGGGTGCTGAGAAAGCAATCACAAGGAGGTCGCATGTAAGCAGGGCTTTGCATAGGAGTTTGCCATGTAGACTGCAGGGGACGAAACACTGCCCATTGCCTGAGGTATGTCTACATAGACAGGAGCCTCCCTATCTGTCCCCTTCCTCATTCTCAAAGGTCTTCTAGGAGTCTAAGTGCTTAAACATGAAGAAACAGAATTGCTGTATTTCCACAATTCTCTTCTTCTCCTCCCCACTCACAGAGAACTTGATACCTGATGAGAGGATTACTGGAGGACTCCTCTGGCCTTAATTTTGGGTAGTAGGAATAAGGGCCACATCCAAACATTGTCCCCAGTTCCCAGACTCATCAGCATCTGACATTTAAACAAGAACCAGACCAGACAATGGCAGCCACTTAGAGACCCAGAGAATCTGCCCTCTGCGGGCTCTGCCAAGATGCAAAAAAGCAAAAACCAATTTAGAAAGTGCTAAAGCTTTCCAACATCAGAGCCAAATATGAGGGCAGCATGATGCACATGTAAATATGGACATTCTTTGTCAGAACATTAAATCATCGCCCCAGAGCTGACTTCCCAAAAGGGGACACTGGGCAGCCACCTCACCTTCTGCAGCGTCTTGGCTCAGAGAGCCTGGGCACCAGCCCGCTGAAGAAGTAGAGCCTCCTGGCAAGGGCCCTGGACACCATGAGCTCATAGACCTTCTCATTTTCTAATGTCTGTGGTCTGAACTTTCTTCCTCCCCATCTTCTCAGAGAAATGAGAATAAGCTTGTCCATTTGTTTCGATTAGCTACTTGCCTGATGGCTTGGTCTAAGCTGGAGAAATTCCACAGGCACACCACACATGCTCACATGTCTGCCCACCGCCCCACCAAGGCATAAACATGCATTTACATATGTGACACAGCCACAACTTCTGGTGTCCCCAACAGGACCCAGCCTATTCCTGCAACTATCACTTTATTCTCCTAGAATAGAGATGGCTCACTATGCCATTATCTCCATCAAGGCCCATGCTGTTCTCTTGATTAGGATCAGAACAATCTGTTCCCTGTCTAATGCATGCACACAATCCAGGGACACAAACTCCTGCACCAGTCAAGAACAAGCACTGAGCACTCCTTCGTATCCCCTGCCACATTCCCATCGCCTTTATCCCTTCCTTCGAAATCTCCTTGTCTCTCATGTTATTCCCTCAGCCTGCTCTTTTCTCCTCTCTGGTGAGTTCCTTTAAAAATGCAACAGCTCTGACATATCATCCATTATTATGCAAATACTTGTAAGGCTGGGCCCTGGAGTTTCCCACAAGCTCTAGGCCTGAAGGCCCACAGTGAGGCCTATTTCCCTCAGCCTCTGAGGAAGACCTTGTGCTGCTACCAAAGACAGACAGGAATGATGTTGGTTGTACAATATTCCCTTCTCTCTTCCAGGGCAGGCTTCCTATTCTCATTAAGAAAAACCATCATGGTTTGCATAGGATTTCAGCCTTAATCTCCATTTTCTAAAAGTCTTTTCCAACCTCAGTTTGAACTATTTTCAGACATTCTAGCCTGTACACTCTCCCTGGGCTTTTTCCCACTTGGGGCTTTTGCACATGCTGATGCTTCTACCTGGAATGTATGTCCTCTAAATTCCCATGGCTGGCTGCCCAAGTCTCCTGCCCATCCCCTCAACCCAGCTCCAATCCCTCTCCACCCTCGTTATTCTATCACAGGCCCTTTTTATTCCTTTTATTCATAGCACTTATGATCTGAAACAGTTTCAGATCATAGCACCATGATCTGAAACAACCCTGTTCATTTGTTTGTTTCTTTGTTTACTGTGTGTTGCTCGCAACCACAATGTAAGTTGCATGAGGACAGGCTCATTCACTGCCATCACCCCAGTGCCTAGAACAGCATCTGATACATAGTAGGCACTTTAATACATATTTGCTGAGTGGAATGAATATATTCCTGTAAATGAAAGTCTCAAAGACTTCACAAAGAGTTCCAATGGCTTTTCTCCAGGTCCCAGAAGACAGAAGGTGAATCTCAGGGCCCAGGTGTTCCCATCTGTCAGTAGCCTCCTCGGCCTCCCCATGTTTAGCACAAAAAGCCTGGGCTTCTCATTTTAAGGAAACTCATTCTTGGTTTCTCTGGTGCAGATCAAGACTGGTGAATTTGAGAGAGTGACTTCATTAAGGTTCCAACCAGAGTCCTCCTATCCACATTTTACTCCAAACTGCTTCTAACTCAGCATTCTAAATGTTTTATTTGTGCTTGCATCTTATTGTTATCTTAGAATCTCACTGTAAAGCATTTGAAAACATAAACACATGAACATTTCTGGTATTAGAATCTGGGAATTCATCCAAATCAACTCCTGGCCTTCAAGTTAGGCCCTCACCCCAATCAAATAGGATTTCTCCCCAACTCTTAAAAGGTTTCAAGCGGAATCCCTTCCCTTCCAGCTCCTTCCAGGGTCTCTCCCTCATTTCATTCTTCCCTCAAGGGAAATGCAGGCAGCTGTGATCATGTGCCAGCCGCAAATGCTTAAGAAGACTGATGAGAGTGACACGCAGGGACACACACACACTGTCCTCACCAACGTAACCGGGGGTCCCACAGGCCGTGGACATCACATCTCCTTTGCCCTCCATCTTTGACAATCCAAAGTCACTGATCATTATTTTGGACTCTTCATCTTGACTGTAGTACAAGAGGTTTTCAGGCTAAAAAAAAAAAATAAGAAAAGTATTTACAAACTCTATTTAGAGCAGATTAATTGTGAACTCACCTAACCACAAAATCCATTTACTATTCAAAAATATACTTGATCTTTAGATGTAGTGAATCATTAAGAAGAGTGGTCTTGAATGAAGCACTGGAAAGGGCACTTACTGGTTTTCAATAAATGTTAGGCCCTGTCCTATTATTAGTATTTTCCCTACTTAAAAAAAATTAACCCCGTTTGGAGGCAATCCAGTGAAAACGAGAAGGTAAGCAGAGCTGCCATGCCAGAGGGACTGCCCTGCAGGGCTTATGCCTCAGACCTTGGGATGGTACCAACAGGGCAAAATAACCTCTGGACTGGGCCCAGGGAAATGTTGTTTCCCAAAAGCACTGTATACAACGATAACAAGAAAGCAGTTCTAATGACTAATGGACTGAAAATTAAAAACTATTCAGAATGAACATCCCTAAGTTATGTTACCTGCACCAATAGAAACACCTTCCTTCTACTGATAGAGTTGTTCCCCTTCCCTAGCCTTTGTCTCTCAATCAGAACACGATCTGGGCTTCTGCCTGGATTAATGATAGATAAACAAATATTCTCGTTGGTCTCAAATAAACACACATTGTCTCTCCCTCTGAAAGGTCCTGGCTAGTTTGGTCAGTGGTTAGAGAGTCAGTCTGTGCATGGAAGGGTCTTAGGTTTAATTTCCCATCTGGGGCATGTATGATCAGGATTGCAGGTTGGATCCCTGGCTCTGGTCAGGGTGCTTGCTGGAGGCAACTAATTGATGTGTCTCTCTCACACTGATATTTCTCTCCCAACTCCCCCCACACTCCCATTCCTTCCTTCAACTCTCTCTAAAAAAGCAATGGAAAAAAAATATCCTTGCGTGAGGATTAACCAGAAGAAGGAAGAGGAGGAGGAGGAAGAGGAGGAGGAGGAGGAGGAGGAGGAGGAGAAGGAGGAGGAGGAGGAGGAGGAGGAGAAGAAGACTGCAAAAGGTGACAGGTAAGACTTGATCAACATTCCTAAATACTCTCATCCAGTGGTTTTAAATTCACCTACCAAGAGTGGTTCTCAAGCCAATATCAGTATCACCTAGACTCTCCTTACAAATGCAAGTTCTCTGGCCCCACTGAAAATCTACCGAGGCAGAATGTCTGGAGTGGGGCCATATCTGTGTTTTTCCAAGCCCTCCAGACAATTCTGATACAGACTGATGTTTGGGAGCCACTAGCCTAGTCAACAGAAAATGATAACATGGAGAGAAGAAGAGAAAACTTTATAGTGAGTGCTTATTAAAGGAAAAGCTATACCATTTTATACCCTGACTCCTGGTACCAGATAACAGGAGATATTGAAATTCCATTTTCACTCCTGCTTAGAATTTATTCTTTAAATTGGTTTAGATTTCCAATAGCCCTGTATTCAGTATAATATAATCCCTGTGTTTATGATATAAGTGGTGGGTATGCATGCTGGGGGGAGGGGGGGGATTTTCTACTGGAAGGGTGCAGTGGGCGCCGGGGGTTAGACCTGGAACTGCTATAGATGAAACCACATTACAGCTTTGGGTCAACAATGCTAATTATATTGTTCCTCAAAATGATATGTTTATTATCTGCCCTTTGGTATTGACATAGACCTGGGAGGAATGTATTTCCAAGGTGCCCAAACATGGCCCAGGTTCTTCAGTGCTATTGAGTGAAGGGTAAGGATGCCAAATTTCCTTTCTCACAAGGAAATTATGAGAAAGAAACCCAATACATTATAGAGGCTGTCATTGTAGTTCATGTAAGCTATCTTTCCTGATAACCTTCCATTTCTCTTCTCTTTCATCTCCTGCTCTCTACCCACTCTCTCCTTCCTACCCTCCCCCATATAGCATGTTGTGCCGAGACAGAGATGCAATAAGGAGACTGGAGAACTGCACTGGAAGAAGTGTCTTTGTGTCCTGTACATCTTGAACAAAATTACTTTTAGATAAACTTCAATCAATACATAACGTACCTCTTGGCTGCCCTTTGGCATTATGACTATAAAATCCCCCAGGCAATGGCCAGCCCCACTCACCTTCATTCTCCTTCAAGCTACTTTTGAGTCACAAAGGCCCAGATGACCAACAATACACAAATGCCCACTATTATTCCACCCTTATCCACATCAAGGCAACCCCATCCCTCTTCTGAAACCAATCCTCTTGGGCAGGTGCATTATGAGTTGGAGAGCAGCTGAAGGATGCTACTAAGCCATGGTCTTACCTTGAGGTCCCTGTGGACGATGCCCATTCTATGGAGATAGTAGACAGCATCCAGGACCTGGCGGATCAGAGTGCTAGCATCTTTCTCTGTGTAAAATCCCTTCTCCACTATACGATCAAACAACTCTCCACCGGACACACTGTTAAAAAAAAAGAAGAAGAAGAAGAAGAAATGAGATGTTTGAGAGGATCTGTTGAATTATTCAGGGACAACCATCTTTCAATATGGTAAAAGACCCAAATTTTATTTCATAAATGAATCCATTTTTAGAGTTAGATTTTGTCCCATCTAGTCCCCAGAAGCTCTACCATGGAAGTGATTCTATGTTATTGTGGTACAAATGTCCAGATGAAATAAGTAAAATAAAAATAAGCCAGGGCCCCCAGACTAGTCAAGCTTGGCAGGTCTCTCCTGGCCTCTGCCCCCTTGCTGCTGTGACAATGTAAAGTCAGGATAACCTTTGGAACTGTCAGTATCATCAGATACAGGGAGATGATGCTGGCTAAGATGTCTCCTTCACAGAGACAGTATCCTTAAAGGACCCAGGTGGGGGTGCTATGGGCAAAGCATGGAGCAGCCAACAGGATGCCTGGGCTTTTGACTGAGTTATGCTCCTAATAAGCTGAGTGCATGAGCATTCCTTGAGTTTTTAAACCTCAGTCTTTTTATCTGTAAAATGAGGGTGTTAATCTAGTCAACTATTTCCAACAGAGGCTAGGGGGATGTTCTCAGAGGCTGGTATCAGAGCCTGAAAGCCACATGTGATTTAAAAAAAAAGGGGGGGGGGGGGAGAAAATTATTTTCTATTAGAGGCCCAGTGCACAAAATTTGTGCATGGGGGAGGTCCCTCAGCCTGGCCTGCACCCTCTTGCAATCCAGGACCCCTCAGGGGATGTCCGACTGCACATCCGACTGCACAGGGATAGGGCCTAAACAGGTAGTCAGACATCCCTCTTGCAATCCGGGTCTACTGGCTCCTAACCACTCACCTGCCTGTCTGCCTCATTGCCCTTAACCACTCTGCTTGCCTGCTTAATGCCCCTAACCACTTGCCTGCCTGCCTGCCTGATCACCCCTAAGCACTCTGCCTGCCTGCCTGATGCCCCTAACTGCTTGCCTGTCTGCCTCATCATCCCTGACTGCTTGCCTGCCTGCCTGATCACCCTTAACCATTTGCCTGTCTGCCTGCCTGACTGCCCCTAACTGCTCACCTGCCTGCCTGATTGCCTCTGCTTTAGCCTCTGCCACTGTGGCTTCATCCTGAAGGACATCCCAAATGATGTCTGGAAGGTGATTCAGCTATCTAGTCTAATTAGCATATTATGCTTTTATTATTATGGATTACACTGCTTTGTTTTGTTTCCCCTCCCACCCTTTGGTGATAATATTTTATGTTAATTTGCTTTGAATTTCAGATTGCATTAAAATTTTTTTTTTCATATTATTAAAGATCTGGGGGAGTGGGTAGGCGCTGGGAGGATGGGGTAAAGAGGGGTAAACAGAGACTTTTCTAATACTGTCAACAATAAAAACTATCCATTGAAAAGAGAGAGGTCTAGACAAAAAAAAAAAAAAAAAAAAAAAAAAAAAAAAAAAAAAAAAAAAAAAAAAAGGCCTTTTTGAAAAAGGTCAAAAAACCTGGTGAACAACTTCTATAGACCCTTTCATTTTGATATTTGATGCTACTCTGAGTTTAACAATTCTGAGTTATACAATTCTATATAGTTTAATAGAACTATACAATTCTGAATAGAAACAAATCAAATAACATCTTAGCCTTCCAGTTCTTAGAATATATACTTTGCTAAGAAAACAGTACTTCTTACAAATAATTAAGCCATCTTAGAAATTAGCTTCAAGGGTTATATTAACACTATTTTTTTCTATAAAAAAAGAAAAAAATTCCCAAAATCAAAATGAAAAAGAGATTTATTTGAAGTATTAAGGGCATAAATATTAAGTTTCATAAATAACTCCTGCAGCTTTAATAGAGTAAAGGCATGCTCTGGCCACACCACACACACACATTTACAAACACTGACGGCTATGATTCATTTTCTGCAAGTCATGGCCATCAATGTGCAATAACTAAACCACAGATACCTAAACACAATTGCAGCTGTAAAGGCCTATGTGTTATCTAGGGTTATTCCAAGAGATAATTGTACTTGAATAATGTCTTGTTTCCAAAGCAAATTAAGCAATATAGACAAGAAAAGGAAGATGCTCAGGAAAAATAAAAAGCAATCAAAAGAGTGAAAAGAAATTGAAACAACCAGGGAGAAATTACATTTTGGTGATTATATTGTTTAAATAATCCCTCCCTAGGTAAACCAAAATCCCAAAATGTCCCCTCTTGGCAACTGACACCACGTCTCGCCAGTCTTCATTTCTTCTAGAACCTTCTTCCAATGAGTTTCAATGTCTGAAACTCTGCAGAGCTTGAGGATGTAGGGCAGGAGATGTACTGCTGCCAGGGGCAGGGTGACTGAATACATTCACTTGACTTAATCACTTATTTGACTATTCATTCAACATTATATGCTAGCTACTGCGCATGGTTGGTGCCAATCAAGGCAGCATTAGCTATGAAGGAGGAAAGTCTATTTTGACTGTGTGCCTCCTCATTCTCTAACATCAGTCCACCCTCCAATAATGGCGTAGCATATGCGTGTTCCAGTGCTTTCTTCCCCCCCCCCCCATTTTTTTTTAATTGATTATGGTATCACATAATTCTCCTCATACCCCCAATCCCATCCTAAACCCCTCCCTACATATGCCCGCGCCCCCCCCCCCCCCCCGTTGTCCTTGGCCACTGGCCAGGCCCAGGCCCATATGCACGCACACAAGTCCTTTGGTTGATCTCTTCCCCTAACCATGGTGTGGAAAAGAGGGTTTTTAATATCTAAATCGAGTGCTTTCTTACCACTCCTACGCCTGCTACTCACTCCTCTGTTCTGGAAGCTTCTGGAGGACCTCAGGGAAGATTGTTCAACCTTTCCTCGTCCCACCCCATCCTTAGTACTGCAGGGCCCACCCTGCCAGGTCATCTCCCTCCCTCAAAACTGATCTTTCCTGCTTCCCATTCTCTCAGAGTTCCCTTTTCTGCTATGTAATCTGTAAGGTGTTAATATATTCTAGTGCATGATAATATTTACACACTGTAATAGGGCATCAATACAGTAAAAACTGGAGCTTCAGTGTTGAAGTGCAAGATTCTGCTGCAGTATATAGTATATATTCTCACAGAGTCCCAATGCGCTGCACATTTGCTATTTCTCTTATTAAATTTCAAATTGCACCAGATCTTTATTTTTCTGAACATTGCTCAGAAAAAAAAATTTTGTTTCCTTAGAAACCAAGGCACTGGGGAAATGTTTAAAAACTTGCCAATAAAAAAAAAAAAAAATGTAACAAGTACTAATAAAAATACCTTAAATTTGCAAATCACTTTATTCTTTTCACTTTATGCAAATTACTTTATGCTATTTATTGTAAAGGTCTGAATGTTTATCTCCTTGCAAATTCATGTGCTAAAGCCCTAACTCCTAAAATGATGGTATTTAGAAGTGGCATCCTTTGGGGGTAATCAAGTTTAGATTAAGTCATGAGGGTAGAGTTCCCATGATGAGATTTGTGACCTTCTAGAAGAGGAAGAGAGACCAGTACTCTCTCTCTCTACTATGTGAGGACACAGTGAGAAGGTGGTTGCTTGCAAGCCAGGGAGAGAGCCTTTAACAGGAACCAAACCGGCCAGCACCTCAATCTTGGACTTCCCAGACTCCAGACGTGAGAAGTACATTTCTATTGTTTAAGGCACCCAGCTTCTGGTATTTTGTTAAGGCAGTCTAAGCTAACTAGACAACCACTCATTTTCAAAACCGCTTGTGAACAACCAGAATCCCAGAATCACTAATGAGGAAATAAGCTTGGACTTGTGGTGAGGGGCATGTCTCATTTCTAGGCCTAGAGACCATGGTTGATTGGCTGCTGGTCTGAAATATAGGTTACTCTCTAATCCTTCTATGGCAAGCTTCTTGTGTGCATGGAGTCCTGAATTAAAAATAAAACAAAACATCAGAATCCAGTTAGAATGATCAGGGACCTGGTGATAGAGAAAAAGAACTAGAATCATAATAAAGGACCAATAAATCAAATGAATGGATGTAGCTATCAGAAGAGGGGCTTAGCTGTGGGAGATAAAGATGTGGAAAGATAAACTAGCTACCAAAGATTAAGGGAGAAGACAAAGACATGACTGAAAAATTCTCTAGTCTTATCAATTCAAACTTGGACATTGATTTAGAACAACCTGCCTTTGGAAACCATTTTGTTCTTTACATGCACTTGAACTTCCCCATCTAACTTTAATAGGTATCATCTTCTTACTTTAAAGTTACTGCCAATTTTAACTTAAAATATTTTATGTCTTATAAAAATATCATCCACACATTCACTACAAGATAGTTCTTATGACAATAATGAAAACTGGGGTCCAAAATCTACTTCTCCAGAAATTAGATATAATAAAATAAAATGAAGACTGAAGGAAACTAGCATATGTCACCCCAAAATGTGCCTCTGGCATAAAAATTATTCTGAGCTAAAGACAATTAAGAAGCAGAGAAAGCTTCCTGCTTCCACCACCACTTGTCTAAAGGCAATAAGTAAATTGCCTTTGCATTGTAGACAGATTTTTACAATGAGTCAGAGTCAAACCCAGAGTCAAACCCAGAAAAACTGGCAAACAAACCTATTAACTCATCATTATCTTCCTAGTTACTTCTTCATCAGTTACTACCCCTGCTCCAAATCCCTTTGTCTTTTCAATTCTTCACAAATGTATTATCTGTCTACAAGGTAGAAAGCTGTCTGCTCTAGTCACGTCTTCAGGCCTTCATTCTCTTGTGAAGGCTCCCAAGTACATGTAAAAACTCAATATAATGTGTATACTTTTCTCCTGTTAATATGTCTTTGTCAGACTAATTTTCAGACCCCACCAAGCACCTTAAACAGGTTGAGTAAAATGCTTTGCTCCCCTACAGGGCCAAACTGTGCTGTTAATTTCAGAAAGAATAGTCTGAGAATTATTAGCAGTGATGCTGGGATAATAAAAAAGCAGTGTTGTAGCAAACATGCCTTGAAATTCACAAAGGCTCAGATAACCAGGCCGCTAAAGAGTAACAGAACCGGGTGACACGAATACAAGAGCAATGTGGTCTTAATGTGCCCCAGAGCGAGGCTGGTTATAAATGTGTGTTTGCTAAGAACCATCTTCCCTATTTGCATTTATTTAGTCCTAAGGGGAAGGTACTCTTGAAATATGCAGGTTGTGATTAAGAGAGGTTACAAGTAAAGCGTTTTTCAAATGTGATCAAGGCCCAGATCACAGATATGTACATTTTTTTCACCCAGCCTACAGAGAGAAATAATCTATCTTCTCAGTCTTCTTCTCAGTCCTTCCTTCAATCAAGTCCCAACTTGGCAGCCCCAGGATCTCCCTCCTCCCATGCGGGGCAGTGGCCCTGCCTGTCTCCCAGGCTCCTACCCTTAATCCGCATTACTTCATTTGGCTTTGGCATCTGTACACTCTGCTCCTGGGAGGACTCCCCATCCACTCTGGGAAGATTAAAGCTTTATTTAATGGAACCCCTGCCTTCAATATTTTTATCCTTCAATAAATCCTACTTTCATAATAAAAATATCTTTATTCTTAGAATTCAGTTTCAAAATATCTTCCAGGCCTCAATCTGTTCAGAAATTTCCAAAACACAAACATATGCCTCTTCTTTTAATGGACCAGATCAATTTAACTCCTTGTGTTTCAGTATGCTTTGATTCTGGCTATTTTGTCTGCTCAGTATCTGAAGTGCTAGGGGTTAAATTGCATTCTCCCCCAATTTGTATGTTGAAATTATTATGTATTTGGAGATAGAGCCTTTAGGAGGTAATTAAGGTTAAATTAGGTCATATGGATCCAATATGAGTAGTGTCTTTATGAGAGAGAGACACCAGGGATGCACGCATACAGAGGAAAGACCATGTGAAGCCAGAGAGAAGGTAGCCATCAGGAGAGGGGCCTGAGGAGAAACCAAACCTGCTGAAACCTTGATCGTGGATTTTCAGCTGCCAGAAAGGTGAGAAAATAAGTTTCTGTTGTTTAAGTCCCCCATTGTGTGGTATTTTGCTATGGCGGTCTGAGCAAAGGAATACATTGGGCAACATGAAGCACCCCATGTTCCTGCGGTGTACCTCTGATTGTGCATTCTCTTTTAATATAGTTTTGAGGTTCATTGGGGGGAAACTTTTTTGCGCTGTGTATTTTTTAAATTCACAAGTCAAATAATCTAGCAAGCCAGACTATATGTTGTCCCTTTTTTTTTCCACGAGGCCCACAGCCGAGAAGAGGGGCGGAGGTTTGAGGTGCACATGGAAGTTAAACACAGTAGAGGGTTCCAGCATCAGGCAGTGAAAGAAAGTGATTTGGAAGCCCACAGAAGAACACCTAGAAGGGGCCCAGGGCTCAGGGCAGGAGGTCAGTATGAACTGTCTGATTGATGAGAGAGAGAGTGAGAGAGAGAGAGAGAGAGAGAGAGAGAGAGAGAGAGAGAGAGAGAGAGAGAATGAGAATTTGTTGTTCCATTTATTTATGCATTAATTGATTGATTCTTGTATCTGCCCTGACAGGGGATTGAACCCACAATCTTGGCATATTGGTAATCAACTGAGCTACTCAGCTAGGGCTGAGTATGGGCTATCTTAAAGGTGAAGCAGTAAGTATTTAGTCAAGTGGGGGAAAAGCCCAATGGCAAGTGAGGCCTAGTAATGTGAATGATTATAAAAGGAGTTTTTGGGGAATTGACTCTCTTTAGAGAAATGCGGTCAATGAAAGAGATCAGTGAGCACCTTCTTTCTGTAAGCACACTACTTGGCATGCAGTATTGGTCTGTATTTGGGGGCTACAAAAGAAGCTCAGGTTGACAATATAGATCACAGTGACTAATGACTTCCCAAACTCTGACCCCAGATAGATATCCACAGAGCACTGAAGAAGGGAGAAATCAGTGGCTAGCGGAGGCTTCCTGAACTAGACGCCTTCACTTCCTTTGTATCTCTGAGTCTATCACATCCTTGCTGGGTTACATAAAAACATCAGCTGAGTCCTGAAGATAGGCATTAGTAGGGAGAACATGACAGGCAGGGAGAAGAGCTGAAAGCGGGTATGAATAAGGTATCAAAGAAACCAGACTTATCTGGAAAATGCAACTGGTGAAGACTGATCCTGAAGGATTCTGAAAACCCAGCAGTGGAGCCTGAATGGGCGCTGCATCAGACAATAGTAAATTGTAAGCCACTTGATATCTAAGGTAACCATTTCTGAAAGAGAGGCTACTGAGAGTGTTGCCATTGATATATGTGGGTGTGGGGTGAGGGACATCTAGGAACAAGGTCATTTCCATGGTGTATATGCTGTCTTCCAATGAAGGTCTGCAGTGCCATCCTAGAGGCCCACTGCTTTTGTATTCTCAGTCCTGCAGACTTCCTGACACCCTTATGTATGCTCAGAAAAGCAAATCTATTCTAACAAAAGCATGTTGGCTGGCTCTGCAGTGTGCATAGGTTCCCATCCACCCAGGCAACAACTTGCATTGCTTTTGGTGGGGCCTCAGTGATTCCTTAGAATCATCTTCTCTTCCTATTTTTCAACTACACCCTTCAGTTCCCAGCCAGCTGCCCCTCCAGACTGGCCAGGAAAAGTGTGGTTATAGCCAAAATGATGGATAAGAAAGAACTAAAGTCTTTATGTTTGTTTGGGAAACTTGCTTGCTGAGACTCTGATAAGGAAATTTTACTCCTGAGAAAAGGGCTAAAGGCTTTGTGAGGAAATGATTAACATGATCAAGATTTCAAGAGAAAACAGCTAATCCCTTCCATGTCAAAGCACCTGTTCACATGCCAGGGAGAAAAAGATAATTACAAATCAATTTTAATTTTTTTGTTTTCCAAAAAGCCAAAACATATATTATTCATATAGAATCCCCAATATCTATGATTTATATTCCAGTGAGGAAGGAAAAGAAACAAACAAGTAGGTAAATGTGGAACTCTCAAGGAGTTCTACATGCTGTGCAGAGAACTTAAACCTGAGAGGAGTACCGGGTGCTGCCACTTTAAATGATTCTAGGAGGGCCTCTCAGAATGACAGGAAAGAGTTGTCCAAGTAACAGTTTGGGGAAAGAGGTTCTGAAAATGGGTGAGTTTGTCCTAAGGACAGCATGGAACTTAGGGCATTTGGGGACCAAAAAGGTCAGAATGACTGGAGTTTGCTGGACAATGGGTAGAATGGTTGACAGAAAACAAGGCCCAGACCAAGCAGGGACATATGCTATGGACTGAATGTTTGTGTTTTCCCTAAATTCATATGTCAAAATATAACTCCCGATGTGATGGTATTGGGTGGTGGGGACTTAGTAGGTAATCAGGTAATAAGGGTAGAGGCCTCATGAGTGTGATTAGTGCCCTTATAAGAAGAGGAAAGAGAGCTAGTTTGCCCTATTTCTCCCATGTGAGGATACAATGAGAAGTTGGCAGCCTACAACCTGGGAGGAGCTCAGAATACAATTATGCTTGCACCATGATCTGGGACTTTCAGGTTTCAGAACTAATGAAAGATAAATTTCAGTTATAAGCACCTTGATTTATGATAGCCCACATGGATAAAGATATTATGGAAGTTAAGGTTTAACCAGGATGGATTTATTCTACATTTGATAAGAAATCATTGGAGGGTTTTCAGCCAGAAGACAGGTGACTGACTTACATTTTGTAGAGATCGCTCTGGCTGCTGTGTGCAAAATGGCTATTGATGCAAGATTGGAAGCAGGCAGATTGCTGAGGAGATACTGCAGTGATCCAGTGACAGAGGATGGAGGCTCAGCCTGGGACACTGGAGTCAGAGAGATGTGGACAGACATAGGGAATGTATTGGAGATTCAGTAGACAAGATGATGCTGATATGGGGCATGCAGGAAGGAGAGGAATCAAGATTGTCTCCTAGATTTTTGATTTGAGAAACAAGTAGATGGCTGTGCCAGTATTTGAAAGGGGCCCTGGTGAAAAATAGGTTTGGAGGGCTCAAAACAACGAGGCTGGCAGTGAGCACCAGAACTTCCTGCAATGACGATAATGCACTTTATCTGCAATATCTGATATGGTAGCCACTAGTCACAGGGCTATTGTGCACTTGAAATGTGGCCAGTGCAAATGAAGAACTGACTTTAAAATTTTATTTAACCTTTGAATGGGCTTCAAGAGGGCCTCTCAGGATTACAGGAAAGAGCTATCCAAGTAATTGGGAGGAAGAAGTTCTGAAAATGGGTGAGCTTGATGAATGTAAGGAGCCCTCTGGCACTACCATATTGGAGAACATAGATCTAGAGTCATGGGTAGAATATGTGAAGTCTGAGATGCCCATTATATAGAGACAGGTAGCCCAAATGTATAAGACTGAATTCAGGGAGAAAGATCAGGGTTAGAGTTCAAAATGAACAAGTCATCAGCATGTAGCAGATGGTCTGCAAGACCTATACACTGAGTGGCCAGATTATTATGATCTCTGAACACAAAATAATCTGGCCACTCAGTGTGTGTGTGTGTATATATATATATATATATATATATATATATATATATATATATATTAGAGGTCTGTTCATGAATTCATGCATGGGTGGGGACATGGGTGGTTGGCCAGTCTGCCTACTGGTCGAACTCCTGGTTGAGGGGACAATTTGCATATTAGCCTTTTATTATATAGGATATATACTGAGTGGCCAGATTTTTATGTGTTCAGAGATCATAATAATCAATCTGGCCATTCAATGTAGACTAGACATGATCAACCATTGAGAGAGTGTAACTGGATAAAAGGAAAGCATCTGAGTGCTAGGAATGCCAATGCTCAAATGAGACCAAACAGATAGAGGCAGGAAGCAAAGAAAGAGTGCATGGAAATCAAGGAGGAGGCCTTGGTCAACCCTGGCAAATGCTGCTGAGCGATCAAATAAGAAATATCCTTTGTCTTTGCCAAGACAAAGGCCAGGGCTGGAGGTAGCGATCTGAGAGTCACTGGCGTATGACATGGCGTCTAGACCTTGGGACTGGAGGAGATGTTTGAGTACACAGAACAGGGTACCCAGGATTGAGGTCTCTGAGCCTATTTTTCTCATCTGTAAAAGGGGAAATTATACTTGCTTTAAGAACTGCATGAGACAATGAACAGAAATTCCCTAGGAAGCCTCCTGGCATGCTTTAGTGTTTTGAAATGCCAGTTCCCATCTCCCCTCTCCACAGGGTAACTCACAAGCAGGAGTAAACCACTGATAGACAAGGGACTGGTGTGAGGGTGCTGCTAGGAGCATGCAGTTGGAAAGAGAGGAGGGACACAGGGTGATACAAAGCTTCTGGCTCTATAGACAGAAGAGCCCCCTGCTCTTCCCTCTGCTCCCCACAGACAGGTTGGAGTTTTGTGTAGGTATCCATGCACTTGATTAGAATGAAAACTGGTGAAAACTTTTAGCCATATTACATAATTGTACAATTGAGCATTGTGACTTCTGCATTAAATAGATATCTTCCTATACCCTTATAAAATGAGGACTCACAAGGTGGGGATCAGAATGCTTTCAACCTAGTAACTCACATTTCCTGAGTTACTCCAGGTTAATGAGGTACTTATTGATGTACCTTTGCTCCAAATAGTGAACTACTGGTAGAGCACAAACAGCACGAGCTGTATAATAACTGATGTTCTTGAATGTATACAGTATAACCTTGGGAAATATTCTGTAATAAACTGTTTGATGATTACATATCAGCCTTCCCACAATTAGATCCAATTAGGAAGATTTTACTTGGCAACCCATTTTTCTATTATAATTTTACTAATATTAAAATAAATTTGCATTCTTTGAGTAGGAACAACTGCAAGGGTTGGAGATGGTTCTGGAATAGCTCCAGGAACACAGCTTGATTACAGATAGGCCTCCAAATTGGTAACTCCCAAATGCCAGTTGGCTGTAAGCACATCTTCGTCTATCTGGAATAAGTGATTATGTTCAAAACTAATGAGGGCAATTATGCAATTTCACATATGCTCAGAGATTCAGTATCTGAAGATAACTTGATAGGGCCCCGGTTTTGTGACAAGTCTCAAATGTGCTTTTGAATTCCTTTTTGTTTGTACAGCTTTAATGGAAGTTCATTACATGTATTTATAGTTCTTCTAGTGTTTCTCAGTCAAGAGGATCTTTACTGAAAATCACATAGCAGATGTGTGGGGGAGCACACACACTTAGGTAATATGTGGAAGGTCAAACAATGCCTTTGAAAAGCATGAGCAAAATAAAAATGCCTGCTTTTGTCAGCCTTGCAAAATGCTCAATGCCTTTGTTGATTAAGTCAGTCTGTGGAGTTCCTAGGTTTACCTGCTGTCAATAGCACTGACAAAGGATGCATGTGTGTACCTGTTGAACCTTCACATTTAATTCCTACCCATCATTTAGAGACTAGCTTGAATGTCACTACTTCAGAGAAGCTTTTCGTGATCTCCAGACCGGATTAGCAGCTCCCCTCCCTCCAATTACATTTGCTTTTAGCACCTTTATTTCTGCACAGCACTCACCTTTTAGCATTAATTATTGGCATATTTATCTGTGTATTGCTTGTCCTCCTACTCTGCTCCGGCCTAACCCAGACAATGAACTCCAGGAAGGCAGAGTTAATGTTAGCCTCTTTGCTGAAATTAGTTTACCCTAATTAGAGTTTAGCATGGTCCCTGGCACATATAACTAGCTAACTAAATGTGTGTTGAATAAAGTAAGATGCTGCACAAAAAATGTTTAGTGAATGGGGTCTGAGTCTAGTTGGGCACGGCATCCTTAAGCTATCATGCAAATCCTCAAAGCATGTGCTATGGAGTATACAACCAAAGTGTTCTGAAGCCTACTCTGTTAAGCAGACTGGCAGTTGAGCCAACTTTCTATCTACAATATTTTCACCTCACTCCATCCATCCACCCAGCTACCCAACCACCCATCCATCCATTACACTCTCTCAGTCAATTTAAACTTGCTAATGGTTTGCATGCTGTACCTTTGCATCACTAATCATATCTCTCCTTGGTCTCTTCTACTCTGGGCTTAGCTATTTTGCTATAAATAGGCACTGTATACTCTGAAGAAGGTTCTAGGGCCCCTCACCAGCCCCAGGAATGGCTGTTCCATCTGTCTGGTCCTGGTTTTACGCAGGGACCCTGAGCAGACAACACATATGGCTTCCCCTCAATAGAAGGTCACACCTAAAAACATCTAAATAAAAGAAACCTTCAGTGTATCTATATAATCATCCATTTAAATACCAAGTCAAAAATATTTAGCATGATCTGCTAAAGGGCAAGTTAGTGAGAGATACAGAGCAGTGTTGGGGAAGACTGGTCCTCAGGGTCTGAGTGACTGCCGGCAACTCATGGCTCAATCTGTGCCCCATGGACTGAATGGACCGGGTCAAAACAGCCCAAGGCAATCCGCAAACCAAAGCAGTTAGGCCACAGTAGTTTGTTGTCATTTGTGTACCAGTATTTCCATAAATAACTATTTTAAAGCATTCCCTTGTAATTGCACACATATCCATTATTCACTGAAATGTCTTCTTCAATTAATATATTCTTTTATAATGAAAATAACAAAAGAGACCATACACCAGGCATTCCGGTAAGTAGTCATGATGCCTGCTCTTTCTCACTCAGCTCAAACTGCTGCATGTGTGAGGATATAACCAAACCTCCGCTCACGGCCAGCCAGGCAGCCTGTAGGACATCCTATGTGTGATAGCCCCCGTGCAGGACAAAAGTAATTTTTGCTGATGGGTTTCTAGCTTTGTCCTTTCTAGTACCCACCCATTTATCTCTCACAGTTAGCACAGAGGGAAATAAGACACAACGTGACACTGAAAGTGATCACTACAACACGTTCAAAGATGACATTTAACATTCTCTCTACATAAAAGCAAGGTAGAACCAAATAGGAAGCGAAGAGTAGAAGAGGCACAATGAGAAAAACAAGAGGGAGGGTGTTTTCAGAAATGTCTGTCTACTCAGAGACCTCCTCAGACATCTCCTGAACAAGAGTAAGAAGGTCCAGCATGGAAGAGTCTCATTTATAAGCAATTCACCAACTGTTCCAACTTTCTCCTCAATTTCCAGCAGCTTTTCTAAGATTCCTGAGCCGCCAGTGGAAAAGATTTAAGATTTAGTAACTTATGTTTTCACTTTTATATGTAATGATAGGCATTTAAAAATAACTATGAACTTCATTCAGTCTAGGTTCTACAAACCAGAGCAGGCCTGTCCCAGGTGCTGGGCCAGAAGGGGCATCCTTAGGCCTGTGAGTGACATTCTCAGCAATGACAGTCATCAAACCCACTTACTGGGCACAAAGAATGAAGCTTTTGGGGCAAAGAACTGGGATTCCCCAAGCAAAGAACTTTTAAAAATATATGTTTTTATTGATTTTATTTTATTAATATATTTTTATTGATTTCAGAGAGGAATGCTGAGAGAGAATCATTGATCGGCTGCCTTCTGCATGCCCTCCACTGGGGATCAAGCTCACAACCCAGCATGTGCCCTTGGCCGGGAATCCAACCACAACCTCCTGGTTCACACCTTGATGCTCAAGTATAGAACTTGAGTATTATTCACCTTTCTTTGCTGCATCTTTTGAAAGGTGCCTTCCTTTCTGTTTCACACACATTGGGATAGCTAGAATTTAAAACCCAGCAGAACAGCTCTCCTTCAGCACTCCCAGGTTCCTGCAGGCTCCCCACCCTCCCCCACGTGCAGGCTGGCGCTCTGGCTCAACTGGCCTCTGTCCACTGCATGGGGCCCTCTGTGTGTGACCCTCACTTTCCGGTTCCGGCAGCTGGCTTTGTGAGCTCCATTCAGTAGATCAGCATCTCAACATCAAACAAACTGACATCAGTGTCACAGACCCCGAGAAACACCCTCACATGTTCTCAGGGAAGCACTGCCTCATCTGGGCTCAGTGGCCCGCGATGTGTGGCTGCCAGTAGGTGAGGGGGACACGCAGGTACTACAGGATGCAGCAGGAGGGAGGCTCCCTTTCCTCTTCCATCGGCGACCCCTGACCTGGCGTCCCATCTCAGGGTCCCCCACCCCCATACTTGAGATGTTGTGTTTTTGGTTTTTCAATAGTGAAGGAACTCTTTTTTAATTTTATTTCTGAAGGGATGAGTAGATGAGAGGACTCCTTAGTGGGGAGCAGCTATCTCAGTGAGAAGGGGAAGGTAGGTCGTCTGTCTGGTGAGCTGCAGGGCTCCGTGTCCCCAGCACTCAGAGGTGGTGGGAGAATCTCCTAGATTGCTCCAGGGCAGCATGTGCCTCACTGTGGGGACAGAGGGAGTCTGTTCCACATCAGGAATAAAATGTATGATGCCAAATAAATATAAATAAAAACCAGCAGATCAAAACAAAAAAGCCTGGAAATAAGAAGCATTGACGATGTGAATGTGGAGAAATGGGAGCCCTCATAAGCTGCTGGTGGGAATGTGAACTGGCACAGCCGCTGTGGGGAAAACAGTTCAGCGGCCCTTCAAACATTAAACACAGTTACATGACCTAGCAACGCCATCCTACAGGACCTGGAAACATATGTTCACATAAAACCTTGAATATGAATGCTCATAGCAAAATTATTTATATTGATAATACCCTTAAAGCAGAAACAACCCAATGGCCATCAATTAACTGATGAATGGATAAACACCATCTGGCCTACCCAACTCATGCATGGAATATTGTTTGGTCATAAAAAAGAATGCAGCCGAAACCGGTTTGGCTCAGTGGTAGAGCGTCAGTCTGCGGACTGAAGGGTCCTGGGTTCGATTCCGGTCAAGGGCATGTACCTTGGTTGCGGGCACATCCCCGGTAGGGGGTGTGCAAGAGGCAGCTGGTCGATGTTAGTCTCTCATCGACATTTCTAGCTCTCTATATCTCTCCCTTCCTCTCTGTAAAAAGTCAATAAAATATATTAAATAACAAAAAAAAGAATGCAGTACTGGCACAGGCTGCAACATCGCCAACACACTGAAACTATCATGCTAAGGGAACAAAAGGAGACACAGAAGGCCACCTGTTGTTTGATTCCATTTTTATAAAATGTGCAGAAGAGGCCAATCTATAGAGACAATACGTAGATTAGTGGTTGACAAAGGCGGGGTTTGGGGGGTGGGAGGGAAGATGGAATAGCCGTTAATGGGCATAATTTATTTTGGGGTGATGAATATGTACTGGTATTCAATAGTGGTGATGGTTGCATCATCTTGTGACTATACTAAAATACCTTTAAAGGATGAATTATATCTCATTTAAAAAAATTCCTTTTTCTTTGTCTAAACCCGTTATTTTTATCAATAGAATGACAAATGTGCAAAAGGCATTTATACCAACCCTAAAAATAGCCTAGGGTTTTTTGTGTGGTTTTTTTTTTTTTTTTTTTGCCTTGACCATGTAACAAATGAAATTTCCCGTTTTTCTTGGTCTCCTTGGCTGAAGAATCTACTGATAGAACATTTCCATCTTCTCCACACTTGTTCTTCCTTTCCTTTTTGATGCCACACAAAGATAGTCTCTCATTGGAGCTACTTTTTCCTTTTTTAGACAGCCCTCCTCTTTTACTGCCTGCTGTCTGCACTCACCTAGACCTACTTAACTAAACCCGGTCTAATACAGTTCTGCTCCTGAATAAAGCAGAATAACTATAAAGTACAGAGCCTTTGTCAGATGTGATATTCTTAGACGACCCCTGGGAATAAACCACTTAACAAAGAGAGTTGGAGTCACTTTCTGTGGAAACAGCCTTAGCTAGTTACCTCTCCCAGAGTCTGATTGGTGACCTCAAATGACTGTTCAGTGGTATCCCGCTCATATGAATGTGAGTCTTTTCTCATTCCTATCAATAGATTCCTGCAGCTAATAACTTAATTGCACTAAAGTCTCACTAAAGTGTTTTACGTCGAAATATGCTCGGAGTAATTTTAAAAAGGGAGGATGCTATTAGGGAGACGAAGTGTTCCAAAGCTGAGTTAGGACGGTAATTGCATAACTTAGAAAATTAACTAAAAATCATTGCGTGCTTACAATGAGTGAGTTTTATGGTATATAAATTATACTGCAATAAAGTTGTCAAAAACAAAAAAAATAAATAAGCCAGGGGGTAGAAGGGGGAGAAGTAAATGGAGGTAGAGAGAACCAAGCTAAGCCTTAGGTTGACCAGAGTAGAGCTGGGGTGGGTAGATGTATGGAGGTTGTTTTACGGTACCAGCACTCCCCTCAGGCAACCCCAGACGCAGGGAGTGGTGGCTGGAGAAGGCTCTTAGCTGAGGCCCTTAAGGCCCTTAGCCTAAGTTTGCTGCTTGTCCAGGTTCACACACCCCCACCACGACGTCCGCATCCAATGACCAGAGAACGAGAGGATGCAAATGCCCACCCTCCCCACATTTGTTTCAAGGCAGGGGAAACCCTAGGCCACCCCCAGCTCCTGCATGTGGGTAACTGGCTACAGCTGCTGTTGAAAGTGCCTTACAGTTCACCTTTCCCCCCGCCCTGCCGCTTCCTTCACTCCCGCAGCGTCTCCTCCCCACAGCTCTCCTCAGAAACCGCCTGACCCAAACTGCTTCTTCAGAGGCTGCTTCCAGGGAACCAGACATAAGACAGGGACTCACTGTCTATTCTCTCTGTGTATATAAATGTTCAAAATTTTTCATAATAAGAAGTTAAAGAAAATCCTGAAAGTTCCCTAAACTGAGTTACCACAAACTCTAAGAAAACGATACCTTTTCTGATGTTTCACAGACCATAGCTAATATGAAATGTGCTGTTCAGTGCTAAGTCAGAAGCTTGTCTCCTCACTAGCAGTGCTTTCCTCGCTCTGTTATAAGGACTCTAAAATGTACTTGCATGTCCATTTGGACGGATTTGTTGAACTCAGCAGGTCTCTTCTCACCTTGCCTGGGATAGTTTCAGACTGTGAGGTCCTTGCCAGGCACGAAGAAAAGAAGACAAGGAAATCTGAGAGTAATGAGACCCTCAGTCAGAGAGGCAACGAGATGCCAGGAAAGTCTGTATCCACACAAATTTCAAGTCCATTTCTTTTCTACATTTAACATAATTGCAATCTCTCCCAGAAAGCCTGCAGGCAGGAGGATAACAAGATTTCAGTGACTAAATTATTTAAAGTCACTGATATGTAACAGAGAGCCTTCCACAGATTTTGTCTGTTATATGAAAAGGATGATCTGCAAGTTCCCTTTTCCTAGGGATTCCAGGAGTCACCGAGTATCTGAAGTTGCTTTGCTTTAAAACATTCCAAATCTCATTAGTAACTTCTGTTATCTTACCATTGGTCCATTACATAAATACTGGAACTACACTAAATGTCCTCAACCAAAGAGACATACATTATTGATATTTTTATGGCAGGTCCAACTCAGCATGAAGGAACATGCTGTCCTTTGCAAAAACTCAAACTCTCCAAAGAAGGCACTGCCTTTCTAAATTCTTCCAATGTCTCCAGAACTGCCCTGGTCTACGTGTCTGTGCCTTGTTCAGTGTTTTATTTTCTCCAGTTGTAAGCTCACCTATCTTCATCTGCCATCCTAGGAACCTTCTGGCTCCACCTCTGGCTTCTGTTCTTATCTCTTCCCCTTGCTACGGTGACTCCACAAATGGATCATTCACTTAAACACAAAGTTCTCTCCCACTTGTGAACTTTCCCCCTAGGCTGGACTCTATGTGTGCCTCCCCACAGCTCCACAGCAGTGTGTGCAGGGAGCGCTGCCCACAGGAAGAATAGGAGGAGTTGTTAGGTATAGGCAGAGAAAGGCACTGTGAGAAGGAAAACTAAACCCAAATGATGAGAGGAAATAGCAAAGAACTATTGCGTTGCCATATTATTATATAATACTAGAAGCTCGATGCATGAAATTCGTGCATGGGTAGGGTCCCTAGGCCTGGTCGGCAATCAGGGCTGAGCTCCAGGATGACCAGCAGGGTGATCAGGGGCCCCTGATGGCACCAGCCTTGGCTGCCCTGGGGCCTGTGGGCTGGGGGCAGCTCCTGCATTGAGCATCTGCCCCCTGTTGGTCAGTGCATGTCAGGGTGAACAGTTGTTCCACTGGTCATTCCATTGTTCAATTTGCATATTAGGCTTTTATTATATACTAGAAACCTGTTGTAGGAAGATTCCTGCAATAGGGCTTCCTGCTGTGGTTGCTGCCCCTCCTGCTTTCCTCCCTTCTCCCTGCCCCACCTGCTTCTCTCCCTTCTCTCCTAGCCAGCCTGCTTTCCTCCCTTCTCCCCACCCTGCTTGCTTGCTTCTCTGCAGCTTTGCTCCCTTCTGCAGCGATTGGCTTCTTTCTACTCTGTTTTCAGTCTCTGCTCTGGCCTGGACATGCAAATTAACAGCCATCTTGTTTGGGTTAATTTGCATACTCACCCTGATTGGCTGGTGGCCAGAGCTTGTGGGCATAGGGAAGGTGCAGTCAATTTGCATGTTTCTCTTTTAGTACATAGGAGGATTTTTATAAGTTAGGAAGAAGAACATCTGGCATAAATAACATCATATTTAAATTCATAACTGTTATCTATCTTTTACTTTTCAAAAGTATCTGTAATCAATCAAAATGGCAATATAGGGGTTATCTAGTCTTTCCCTCAAAAAACAGAATTTGAGAATCACCCTCGCTGACTGTGCCTTTCTGGAAGTCCAGAAGTCAGGGATATTCCTGCCCAACATTGAGCAGAATAAAATCTGAGCCTGGACCCATGTGAAGGGTTAAAGAAACAGTTTCCCTTTACCTGAGTCAACCTCCCCCATGGTGACACAGCTCAGGGCCAAGAGAGACCTTCTCAGCCTCAGGGGGAAAGTGAGAGCATGGGACCCAGAAAACCAGTGTGATCAGAACTGGAGGACAAGGAGAGGCTGGAAGAATAAGAGCCAGGGCTCTCTGCAGGCGACAAAGGACACAGATCCTACTAACTGCTTCGCTGACTCCATCAGAAAGCTCACCCATGAGCTGCTAGGAAACCTTGCCTGCAGATTCCCCAACTCCCCCATGGGCTCCTCCAACCCTCCTCCACACACTCAACCCTGTGGCTGCAGCCTGTGCACATCCCCAGCGGTGGTGAGAGCATCGCCACAGACAGCTACTGGGCATGTGCAGGTAGCTGGCCAAACCCTGTGGCAAAGCTAAGACTCAGCACTGGCCTAGAGAAAGCAAGCTAAGGGGAGGTGTCAGCACGTGGCGTGGCTTTGCAGGATGGAGGGGAGGCGCACAACCTTAGGAATCCCCTCTCTGAAGAAGGAGCCAAAAGTGTAGAGCAGGCACCTTCATAGAAAAGGTCTCAGAAAGTCTCACATCCCTAACATGGCTTAGGGAAGGCATTTCTCACCTCAAACCAGCCAGTAGTTAACCAGTTCCAATATATTATACACAGCATTCAATACTATACAATAAAACAGTTACAACACAAAGTGTAGACAACAGAAGTTTTATCATGGAGGGTAATGGTAGGGAGAAGTGGGTGATGTAACAACCAGAAGAAGTAAGAGGCAGGACCAAGGAAGGTTTTAGCTGAGACCCAGGAATGTGGGCAAGGGCTCTGCAAAGTTGAAAGGACAGCAGGCTCAAAGCTCAGATAAAAGAAATAAGGTACAGGTTAGGGGAACAACAAAGAGGGTGCCAGGTTGTGAAGCTTGGGGGGGTGATAGGAGATAAAGCAGAACAGCAGAGAGGCCAGGCCATGGAGGGAGGGCCCTGGCTTGAACCCTTATTCTACTGGTGGCCGAGACACAGTGTTCTGAGGAGAGAAATTCTATGCCCGGGGTTACAGTTTAGGATGAGCATCGGTGCAGAGATCAGACTAGGCCCGTGGTGGACAAACTGCGGCTCGTGAGCCACATGCGGCTCTTTGGCCCCTTGAGTGTGGCTCTTCCACAAAATACCACGGCCTGGGCGAGTTTATTTTAAAGAAGTGGCGTTAGAAGAAGTTTAAGTTTAAAAAATTTGGCTTTCAATTTCAATCGTTGTGCTGTTGATATTTGGCTCTGTTGACTAATGAGTTTGCCGACCACTGAGCTAAGCCAAGGCAAGTCCTTCCCACTGGTTCATCTTCTGAGTTGCCCAAGGCCTGGTCGCTGTTCTCTTGGGTCAGTAAGCTAGAACGATTCAAACTTGGAGTGACCAGTGGCTATGTCCCCCACTGCAGGAAAGGAGCTCCTCTGTGGCTGCAAAAAATGACCCAACACACAGAAAGAAGATGAGAGAAGAAATCTCCAGGGTCATCAGAGGAGAGAATAATGAATACAAGAGAGAAACCACAGTTCTGGGAGCTCCATTCTGCCAAGTTGCTCTTACTTGCAGCCACAGGAGTCTTGACTAAACAGAAATGTTGTGCTTGCTTCCTGCATGGGCAACCATGGTGTCATTAGTGAACAGAAGGAGCAGAAGAGGAAGAAAGTATATTGGGAGGGACGTGAAAGGTTTGGAATAAGAGATGTGGATATATCTAAGTTAATGAATAAGCATATAGAATTGGCTTTTTTGTTATTGATTTTTTATATGGTCTTTGCTGGGTTTCACATGGAAATACTTTTCAAAATGGTAAAATACAAATTTTTACTTAGGAACTACCAGAAAACTTTTAATAGTGTAAGTTGCTTTGTGTATCTAAAAATGAACTGTTAGAAAAAAAATCAAGAAATTGTCAGTATAACTTTTATAAGAACTTGGAACTTAAATTAATAAATAAAACTATTCAATTTAACCCAATGTTTATCTATTCAACTGTTAGAGACCCAGATCTCTTGGGTTGAGGCCACGTGCAGCAGGTGCTCTTCCTGTAACTTCTTCACACAGGGGACACACAAGAGACATAAGGGAAAAACACAGGGGACACACAGGGAACTCACAGGGGACACACCGGGAACTCACAGGGGACACACAGGGAACTCACAGGGGACACACAGGGGACACACAAGAGAATAAGGGAAAAACACAGGGGACACACAGGGAACTCACAGGGGACACACCGGGAACTCACAGGGGACACACAGGGGACACACAGGGAACTCACAGGGGACACACAGGGGACACACAGGGAACTCACAGGGGACACACAGGGGACATACAGGGGACACACAGGGGACATACAGGGAACTCACAGGGGACACACAGGGGGCACACCGGGAACTCACAGGGGACACACAGGGGACACACCGGGAACTCACAGGGGACACACAGGGGACATACAGGGGACACACAGGGGACATACAGGGAACTCACAGGGGACACACAGGGGGCACACCGGGAACTCACAGGGGACACACAGGGGACACACCGGGAACTCACAGGGGACACACAGGGGACACACCGGGAACTCACAGGGGACACACAGGGGACACACAGGGGACACACAGGGGACACACAGGGAACTCACAGGGGACACACCGGGAACTCACAGGGGACACACAGGGGACACACAGGGAACTCACAGGGGACACACAGGGGACACACAGGGAACTCACAGGGGACACACAGGGGACACACAGGGGACACACAGGGGACACACCGGGAACTCACAGGGGACACACAGGGGACACACAGGGGACACACAGGGAACTCACAGGGGACACACAGGGAACTCACAGGGGACACACAGGGAACTCACAGGGGACACACAGGGGACACACAGGGAACTCACAGGGGACACACAGGGGACACACAGGGGACACACAGGGAACTCACAGGGGACACACAGGGAACTCACAGGGGACACACAGGGGACACACAGGGGACACACAGGGAACTCACAGGGGACACACAGGGGACACACAGGGAACTCACAGGGGACACACAGGGAACTCACAGGGGATACACAGGGGACACACAGGGGACACACAGGGAACTCACAGGGGACACACAGGGGACACACAGGGAACTCACAGGGGACACACAGGGGACACACAGGGGACACACAGGGAACTCACAGGGGACACACAGGGGACACACAGGGGACACACAGGGAACTCACAGGGGATACACAGGGGACATACAGGGGACACACAGGGAACTCACAGGGGATACACAGGGGACACCCAGGGGACACACAGGGAACTCACAGGGGACACACAGGGGACATACAGGGGACACACAGGGGACATACAGGGAACTCACAGGGGACACACAGGGAACTCACAGGGACACACAGGGGACACACAGGGGACACACAGGGGACACACAGGGAACTCACAGGGGATACACAGGGGACACACAGGGGATACACAGGGGACACACAGGGGACACACAGGGGACACACAGGGGACACACAGGGAACTCACAGGGGATACACAGGGGACATAAGGGAAAAACACAGGGGACACACAGGGAACTCACAGGGGACACACAGGGAACTCACAGGGACACACAGGGGACACACAGGGGACACACAGGGGACACACAGGGAACTCACAGGGGACACACAGGGAACTCACAGGGGACACACAGGGGACATACAGGGGATACACAGGGGACACACAGGGAACTCACAGGGGACACACAGGGGACATACAGGGGACACACAGGGAACACACAGGGGATACACAGGGGGCACACAGGGGACATACAGGAAACACACAGGGGAAGGCAGTGGCCCGAGCAAGGGCCCAGGCAGCTGGGGCTGTGAAGAGGCAGGGAAGGAGGAGAGGAGAGAAGTGGCAACATGGTTCTCCTCATCAGGGAGGAAACTCCTGGGCTGCTTGAGGCAATAGAAGCTCCACAGAAGCCCTGGCATTTGGAGCCAGGATGGAAATCTCTGGATGAAGGAAGGTCACGACTCAGGCTGGCTGCAGATCTGGCTGTCCTCCCTGTTAGCTCCCTCTGGCAGCAAAGCCTTTACTCAGTGCCAACTCTAAACAAAAGGAACCCACAGCATTTACTGGCTCAGCACTTATTTAAAATTCCTCAACGTGCCTACAGTGGAATTTCAATCAAAATCAGCTTATCCTTCTTTTTCCCTGGCAATCAAAACACTGCCAGCCGTCTCTCAACCCCGAACAATGGAGTGTGGGGGGCAGCGGTGCAGGGAGGGTACAGGAATGTGGCTTGTTTTTCATTGGACTTTATTTTTTAGACAAGTTTCAGATTCATCCCCAAATTGAGTGGAAAGTACAGAGACTTACCATATACTCGTTACCCCCACACATGCACAGCCCCTGCCATTACCAGCTGCCAGAGCGGTGCATTTGTTACAATAATGAGCCTACATTAGCACATCACCACCCAAGGTCCATGGGCTCACTCTTGGAAGCATACCTTCTATGGGTTTGGACAAATGTATAATGACGTATTCATCATTACAGTATACAGAGGTATTCCACTGCCCTAACTATCCCCTGTGCTCCGCCTGTTCACCTCTCCCCTCCCACAACCCCTGACAACCACTGATCTTTTCACTGCCTCCATAATTTTGCCTTTTTCATTATATCATATCATTAGAATCATACAGTAGGTAGCCTCTCAGACCGGCTTTTTTCACTTAATAATATGCATTTCAGTGCCCTCCAAGTCTTGTCATGGCAAGTACAGCTTTTTCATTTCTTTGTTTCTTTAAAACCAAACCAGACACTGACTGATTTCACAAACCTCCCCCCGCCCCCCTCTCTCCCACCCCCTAATTCTATTGAGATTAGAACTTGCCAGACTGCCAGCACCACATCTCAGCCACTGCTCCCAGATGCAAGGTCACTCGACAAGGGGTTTGGTGACCTGGACCGCTGGATGCATGGAGAACTGGTGCCACAGATGTTTGAGAGGGTCCAGCTCTACATTGTGTTTTTCCCACTCTACCAGCTGGATGTCCTATTGATACAATTTAACTCAGTTCTGACACTGTCCACCAGAGGTGGAGTCAGCTTGCCCAGGTTAAGGACTCAGTCCTACAAGACTGCCCCCCTATTTCAGATGCCAATTGCAAGTCCAGGTTGTCACCTGTGCTTCTGACCAAATGGCTATATATATCAGAGGTTCCCAAATCCCCTCATTGATGCAATTTATTAGAGTGGCTCACAGAACTCAGGAAACACTTTACTTACTAAATCCCTGGTTTATTATGACAGGCTATGACTCAGATGGGAGAGGTGCATAGGGCAAGGAATGGGGAAAGGGCACGGAGCTTCCCTGCCCTCTCCAGGTGCACCCCCTCCTGGCTCCTTCACGTGTTCACCAACCTAGAAGCTATCCAAACCTCTTCCTTTAAAGTTTTTATGGAGGCTTCATTTACTTAGGCGTGACTGATTAATTCAGTGGCCCTTGGTGATTGAACTCTCTGCCCCCTTCCAGTGAGGTCAAGGGGTTGGGACTGAAAATTCCAACCCTCAAATCTACTGGTTGATTCCCCTGGGAGCAGCCCCATTCTTAGGAGCTTTCCGAAAGTCATTAACATAACAAAAATGCCTTTGTGTCTGCCCACAACATTTAGAAAATTCCAATCCTTTTAAGAGCACTGTGCCAGGAGCAGTGCAAAGACCAAATAGATATATTACCTATTTCCTATTACAAATCACAATATCACAAGCTCCTCCTCAGGAGACATGCTTCTGCTAGTTTATCACACTGATGGCACATTTTGGAGTCAATAAACATTCCAGGTGCTGGAGACAGAATCCTTGCTCCTCTACTCTTAGTTTCCTGAAATTAGATAAGGTATTTCCTCTCTAAGAACTCACATCTGTAAAATGGGAATACTAATTGTTCTTATCTCACAGGATCGTTAGGAAGTTCAGTAAGGTGTATGAAAAATGATTAGACAGAGAGCAAGCACTCTATAAATATTAGCCATTATTATTATTACCACTGTATTATTAGTGCAGTTATTATTCCAAGGCACTTCAAGCTTGGCAAATGCTTGGGATCACAGGTCCATTTCACCGATGGCATGGAGTGCACACTGACTGATGTAGCAAATGTTTACCGAGTGCATGTTTGTGACAGACAGGCTTCTGGGTATAGGGAGGGACCTATCCAGATGTTCAAATCTATCAGAAGAAACCACTTCTTGTGCCCAGTCCTGTTCCAAAGAGCAGGGGCTTGAAAAGATGCCGGCAGTGGAGAAGGAGAAAGCATATTTGATATTAGTAAGAAAAATAAAGCTAAGAAATTAAGTAAAGCCATGATGGGAAAGGGGGTGGTGAGCTCGCAAAGCCATGAAGCTCTCCCCACTTCGTGGAGGCAGGCTACAGGCAGCTCTAAGATTTTCCTACAGCCGAGTCCAAGAGGTTCATGTCGCTAACTGAACATCAACCAATTGCTCACAGGATGCCCAACAGACAGAAGTGATCTAAGTAGAAGCCATTGCAGGAGCTTTATCACAGGGAGTCTTGGAGAGGCTGAAGATTTGACCTGCTCACATTGGCATCTCTAGCCTATCAACATCTTTAAAATAATTAGAAATTGCGCATACAGGAAATGAATATATTTGTAATGTATATCTATGCTTTTAGAAATCATAATAAAATGAGTGCCAAATGGCTCAAAGAAATAGTAACACATATGAGCGTGACAAGCAAACAAACTGGATTGGCGTTTATGGCAAACAGTGAAATGTACTGAGCGAAGAGACACTAGTTGGCATTTTAATTTTGATGTTTCTCAAACACTGCCTATGTTAGAGTTTTTCTATGTCTGTGGACCGTGAGGAATGGTTCCTTCTAAATCAGGGGTCCTCAAACTTTTTAAAGTGGGGGCCAGATCACGGTCCCTCAGAGAGCTGGAGGGCCGGACTATATGAACTACTAATTCCTACTGTAACACCTTGGCTGCGCTCACTGCCCAAAAAACCTGGAGGGCAGGATCAGACTTCCCTGGGGGCTGCATGTGGCCCTCGGGCCATAGTTTGAAGACCCCTGTTCTAAATGCACCGAGGATTGAGGAAATAGGTCTGTTCCCTGAGTATTGCCACACCTGATGGAAATTTACTCATTTAATGAGGCGGCTATTTGCCATGAAGTGCCAGAAGCTCCCTTCCCTGCTTTTCTTCTCACCTGTGTGGTCACCAAAGCCAGAAACTGGGGGACCATCTATGACTCTCTACCTATTACTATTGTAGTTCATGTCTTTGTTCTTAACAAATTTCTAATCTCTCATCTCCATCCCCACCCTACAAGGAAGATGGAGTGTTCATCTCTCTCAGCTGTTAGAACAGGTTGGTAGCTGCACTCCTTCCTGACAGATCCTGCTCAAACTGGCCCTCCATACTACTACAAAGGCGAAGACCAGCAAATGAACCTTATGTGGCAAACAGCTGCTGCTACATAACAACAGAAAGATAAGCTACCTCGTGCTCCAAATTGGAAGCATAGGGTTTGCATAAAGATTCTGAACATGGAATGACGTCATAATGCTATTTTAAGAGGAATTACTATATGCTAGGCACAATGCTTAAGATATGATACACATTATCTTGTTTAACCCTCATGACTGCCCAGTCTTTGGGGTATATACTATTATTGTCTCTAATTAACAGATGCAGAAAGTGAGAACGAGAAGTGTTAGTACTTGCTAGACAGTAAATGGTGGAACTAATATCTGAAATGAGGTTAATTTTGGTGCCAGTGCAAACACTTGTCAATCCTAAGACACAGATGAGCCTGCCAGATGCTAGCATTGTTGCTGTTAACAATTTACTCTAGATCACTTCCTCTTATTCACTAATGATTTGAGCTCCTTGTTTACTGTCATAATCACTACATCCGGGGATCACTCTGCCTATGACTGAATCACAGGTCTTTAAATGGAGGTCCTCTCAGATCCTCCAGTGACTAAGTCTTGCACCTTACTCCTTCATCCATTCACACTCCTGGTGATACTCAAGACTTTGTCATTACCAATAACTACAGCCTCTCCATAGTCTTCACATCACGCATTCTACTCATTGATCTCCACCTTCAATTCTTCCAGCCCATTCCTAAGTACTCAGACTCCAATAATCCTTCAGCCCCACTGGAACCTTCAATCAACTTTCCTTTTGACAATCTTCACTCTCACTCCTGTATTATTAACTAGCTTAGAATCACCTTTCTCCATATGCCCCAGCTCCTTACCCTGTCGTATGTACAATACTTAGCAAAGCCATCACCCAGATTACAGCCAACCTTCTACCTACTCTGGGCTTGCAACACAGTGGTGGAAAGACACTCAGCCTGCTGACTGGTCCACTTTAAATTCCTGACCACGCTGGCCCCTTTACATGCTGTCTTGCAATTGTATTCTATTTTTCTAGCCCATTCACTTTCTAACTCCTTCTGACAGAAAACCATTTCGCAACTTCTCCTCTCCTCCACTCTCTATTCTCTGGGACTCTCAGCAGGTGGTTTGGTTTTCTCCTTCCCTGAGAAAACTAAAACAATCAGAAGAGAATTGGCATAGACTAGAGCACATGTGTCAAACACAAGGCCCGCGGGCCAAATCCGGCCTGCCAGGCCTTGCAATGTGGCCCGCACCGCGCTGTCATCACTGCACTCCGCTGTCAGTTTATGACATTGTCAGTTTATGACTGTTCAGTAAACCATTCGGCCAGCGATTTAGGCTGGATTTTATATTTTGGCCCCTTCTCTGATTGAGTTCGACACCCCTAGACTAGAGCATCAGCACCAAGTCATTCTGCTTCCTTTCCTTTCCATAGACAACTACATCTGATCCTCCAGGAATCAATCCTTCTGCTTCTACACTGGATCTCACCTCTCTTCTCTTCTATATTTTTTCTGTAGGAAGAGTAAACATAAGCAAAATCACACACACACACACACACACACACACACACACACACACACACTGTGTAGACATAAACATCACCAAATGTCAAATAGTGGCAGCCTCTCTCCAATCATTGAAGTAGGTGGGGGAAAGATGAGTGAGTGGAGTTTAAGGGTGGAGAAAGAAAGCAGTCTGCCTCCTCTCATGCAGCCAGCAAGAGCACAAAGATAGCATGTCCTTATAATGATTTTAGAAGCAAAATCTCTGGCTCTGGCTCATTACCATGGCAATAATGCAACACTGAGTGCTTTTCCAATGCACTGTAACTCATAGCCTACAATTCCTAAAAGTGGGTAACGTCAATGTCAGGCCCCGGAGCTCTGCTCTCATGCCAATTCACAGCACAGCCTGTCTCCACCTTGAAGTGGCTCCTACTCTCAGACAGGGGCTCTGCTAATGGACTGAAATTAGAACACAATTCAAATGCCTGTCCAGGTGTAACCAGTCCTGCTCCAGGATGTGTGCAAGCAGCCAACTGGGATCACAAGCTGACAGGGCTGTTCCTGCAAGAACTTAGCACAAAATGGATTGTAGAGAAAACATGCAGTATTTTCGTAAATCTTTCATTTCATTTTAAAAATTGTGAATCTGTCACATGTATTAAGACAGACAATGCCATGCCAAATGCTCACTGCAGGTCCAAAAATGCAACTCAGTGCCACAGAGGCGGCATTTTGGCATTGCGTGTAAGTAGGCATCTGAGCACTTTTTTCCAGGTGAAATGGCAGCAACTTACTTAGAAATACGCTACATTTGAAAATTTCTGTGGCTCTTGGATGCATCCTATAATATAAGGATATATCATAATCTGACCTTATATCTAATCATATGAAAAAACAAGCCTCATTGCCTTGATGTTGATGTATTTGTGAGGCCACCACATGGTATAAAAAAGCATGCTAAAAAGATACTCTCCTTCCTGTGTGTGTAATTTACACCTCTGAATGTTCATTTATTATCATAACAATTATGCTTATTCCATAAAATATAGTGGGCAAGTATACACTGTATACAATCACAGTGTTAAAACAGATCGCTTAGGCAGATAGATGCTCTATCAGTAAAAATGCTACTGGAAGTGAGATTTCAGACATACCGTATATAAGCACAGACTCAGGATAGCTGTGTTGTTGTGAATGATTATTTAACCTCAGGGCACAAATACATTCTGGCTCGATATTTTAGAGTCATAACCTTCCTAACATTTCTGGGCTTGAAAGGAATTGTTTTTTAAAGAATGCAGAAGTCTTTAAGCTGTAGCCTATCGTAACCACAGTGAACCTTATTTTTGCTTCCCTTACTTGGTTGATGAGTTTTTACAAAACAGAAAATTCCCAGATGTTGGCTCTTTGGCCCCACTTGCCACATGCCCCATGAGCACCACAGAACACACGGTGGGTCTGGCCATGGTCACAAGCACGGCTGCCAGAGGCATGGATTGAAGACAACGGCTCCTCTCCAGGGCCTGGGTATGCAGAGTGCAGCACAGAGGAAACAACGAACTCTTACCCAGATGCACAGACAAGAGCAAAGAATTAAAGCAGAGAGAGCTACTCTGGTAGACTCCAGACCTGTCCCATGTTAGAAAACCACAGTGTCATGGGTAAACCTTAGGAACTGGGAGACATGAGAACAAATTCAACCTCTATCATTTAGGTAAGTCACTTCTCTCTCGCAGTCTTAACTTCCCCAACCATCACAGAATAGGTGTGAGAACTGAATAATGTCATGTTTGGTACAGCTTTGCTCTATATACTGGAGGTCTAAAGGTAATGACTACCTAATAATAGTAAGATGTTCTGTTTGGACTTCTTTAAAACAGTTTTCTGGGATATGGCCCTCAATTCTGCAGCAGAACTGGATAAAATTAAAACTGACGATATGCAAGTCTGGTTTCTATTTGACTTCAGTATTCCCTTTATAACCCTAAAAGTCATCCATTTATTTTATGGGCTAAGTAAAAATCCCAATGAGCTATTTATTAGTTAGAAACAGGAGATGGCATGTGCATAAGGATGAAATAATGAAAAGTTCTGCAGTGTGTTTGCAATGTGGGGGGAGAGTAGAAAGTTGCTTATTTACAAAAATTTAAATGTTGCCCATAAATTCATATGTAGACAATGGAATTTAAAAACAAATAAATGATAAAATGTTCTTTGGTGCGGGGATACATCAATTTTTAAAAAAATATATTTTATTGATTTTGTACAGAGAGGAAGGGAGATAGAGAGTTAGAAACATCGATGAGAGAGAGTCATCGATCAGCTGCCTCTTGCACACCCCCTACTGGGGATATGCCCGCAACCAAGGTACATGCCCTTGACCGGAATCGAACCCGGGATCCTTCAGTCCCCAAGCCGATGCTCTATCCATTGATCCAAACCGATCTTGGCAAGGGATACATCAATTTTAAATATGTGCAACATCCAATTCCAAAGTTTTACTCTGTTATGCTCCTTGATGTGGAACAAAATGGCAAATCCTCCAGAGCAAATGTTACTTTGAGCATATGTCTGATAGTGAAAGTTCTCACAGGTACATGAAAGCTGTTTGGGCCTTGTACCTGTGTGAATGATGAATAGTCCCCAAAAGACAAACAGCCTGGCCATGCACACACCTCACTATGCAGCAGCGCCTGGTCTGCTGGGAAGCAAGACCCTCTGGGAATCCTCTCCACTCCCCCCCCCCCCCCCCCGGAACAGGTGTAGACATGGCCATGACATCAGTCCTACCTGTCAGATTCCAAGAAGAGAGAACACGAATGTTGAGAAAATGAATTGTATCAACGGACCTTGCCAGTGGGTACTAATGAATTTTTTTTAAGGGACTGACAAAATTTGACTGATTACTATTTTGGCTGAATAGTCTTTGAAAATTTTTAAAAATCATGTTTGAATGAATATATATGAGTTGAGACTACATTTTACTTTCTCTTCAAAATGACTTCTTTTATGTTCTCTTCTCTTGGGAAGGAACCACCCACCCTCTTTTTGAATTTAGATGTAGAGGAGCTCTGAAATACATTCACACATAGGAGCACACTAATGCCTGGCAGTGGTGAGGATTTGCATAGTCGTGATCATAAAGTGCTTCCACATATTTTGTCTTTTTAAAAAATGTTTTTATTGATTTGAAAGAGAGAAGAAGGGAAGAGAGAGATAGGGAGAGGGAGAGAGAAGGAGAGAGAGGGAGAGAGAGGGAAAGGGGGAGAGAGAGGGAGAGAGGGAGAGAGGAAGAGAGATGGAGAGAGGGAGAGAGGAAGAGAGAGGGAGAGAGAGGGAAAGAGGGAGAGAGGGAGAGAGAGGGAGAGAGGGAGAGAGGGAGAAAGAGAGAGAAGGAGAGGGAGAGGGAGAGAGAGAAACATTGCTTAGTTGCCTCCCACATGCACCCCAACTGAGGACCAAACCTGCAACCTGGGCATGCGCTCTGGCTGAGAATCAAACCAGTTGACTGTTCAGTGCACTAACACCGAGCAGGGCTCAATGCATTGTTCTATTTGGGCCTGAGGCAATCTGGGCAGGAGCAGGCAAGCTGATTTCACAGACAGGGGATGACAGGTCAGAGAGGCTCCTCAACCGACCCCAAAACTCATGGCTAAAGAGAAACTCAGCAGGGATGCTCTTCTGCTGCAAACTACTAGACAAGTGTGCTTAATGATCATCTGAGACATATACACTTTTGAAAGAGTTGTGGTGAAAGGAAATGTGCCTTTTATACTTCCACGATTACATCAAACATGTAGGTGACAGAAGCTGGGGCACAGATGGCAGACCTAAGTGAAGTCCGGAGAAAGGAGGCTGAAGGGCAGGGGCTCCTTTCCAGGCAGAGAGGCATCTCCTTACATTCAAATCCCAGGCAGCAGGTTGCCTGGCATCAAGCTCTTTAAATATTAGCACTTCTCCACATAGCCTGTAAGCACAGGGCTTCTCGGTGTCTATGACAATAGGGATGTATTCAACTGTCTGCTTTAAGTGGATTTGACCTTTGTTTCTGGCAATCACTCCCATTCTTACCAGAGGATGCTGAGCTGTAGGTGTACAATATCTAACACAGACAAGAACCTGGAGGAGGCACAAGCTCCTGGAAGGGCAGTGACTCCCACTATGCATTACTCCAGATCTCTCCCAGAGATACTTAAAGCCCCAGAACACAAGCACTGAACCACATTAGTCTCTCCTTTGTATATACCAATGCCATCTTTCCCACACTGCTAAGATAAAAGGCAATCAGAGGTAAATAGATACTAACCCAGAAACACGTTTTTAAAAACCTGTTCATGTACACTGAGTGGCCAGATTATTATGATCTCTGAATGCATAATAATCTGGCCACTCTAATATATATATATTAGAGCCCAGTGCATGAATTCGTGCATGGGTGGGATCCAGCCAGCCTGTTCAGGGGGAGGGAACATGGATGGTTGGCCAGCTTGCTTGCTGGTCTAACTCCTGGTCGAGGGGACAATTTGCATATTAGCCTTTTATTATAAAGGATATACAATAGTAGCCAGATTATTATGCGTTCAGAGATCATAATAATCTGGTCACTCAATGTACATTGAAACTACCCTTAGGAGGTGAACTCATCTATAGGTTTGAAAATTTCCAAAATAAAATAACAGGAAAGTTAACTTAATTTGGGTGTAGGTTACAAGGAGCAGGAAAATTAAAATATGTAAAAAATAATTTAGCTGCATGTACACAAGATTTGTGCATTTTTTTTTATTTTTATTTTTTAAAACCTCACATGAGGACAGTTTTTCCATAGATTTTTAGAGAGAGTGGAAGAAAGAGGGAGAGACAGAAACACAGATGTGAGAGAGACACATCAATAGGTTGCCTCATGCATTCCCTAGGCCAGGGCCAGAAGTCCGCAACCAAGGTACATGCCCTTGACCAGAATCGAACCCAGGACCCTTCAGTACTCGGACTGATGCTCTAGCCACTGAGCCAAACTGACTAGGGCAGTTTGAGCATTTTAAAATGTTTTTCTTAATTGGTTTTTTAGAGAGATGAAGGTAAAGAGAGAGAAACGTAGATCGGCTGCCTTCTACATGTGATCCAACTGGGGATTGAACCCACAATCTGGGTATGTGCCCTACTAGGAATCGAATCCACCACCTTTTGTGTATGGGACAATGCTCCAACTAACTGAGCAAATTAATCATTTCCAGATGACAGGTGCTCTGTTCTTGGCTTCTGAGAACTCCTCACATGCATCATCCAGTACAGGTCCTTGGGCTGTAATTAATTCTAAGAGTGAAATGACTAAAGGATGCTAGCACACATGGCTCCCCAGCATAATCTGCCGGAACAACCACCTTTCTGTAAATTTGAAAAGCCTTAGATATGACTCCTTATTGATTCTTCAGAGCCACTCAAGAGAAGAAAATTCATTCTCAAATAGGCTTGAAAGACTTCTGTTTCCATCTCAGCGCTCTGTTAGGAAAATCAGGGCTTTGTGTCAACCACTGGTTTGAGACAATGGGTCTGTGTTTATTTCAGTTGAAATTTGGGAGTTTGTCAGCAGTCATCTTATTTAAGATGTCACTTTCAGGTCTCACTGCCCTTATGAAATGGATGGGTTGAAATATTAGTAAGAATGCCTTGAAGTAACTTGTTGGAGTAGGGTGGTCACAGACTTGACACATTTCTCATCACTCGTCACATCTCCCGATGTTCAACAACAGGGATCTGTTCTTTGTTGTTATTAATGGGATGATGTCTTGACATCAGTCTCAAATCTCCTATATATAAGTGAAGGCATAAAACCAACAGGAGCATTCTCTAGGTGATGTTCCACTCCCCTTTTCCTTCTCTCATTGATACACCAAAAGTCACTCGTTGCTAGGAATTCTGAAAATGGACCAAATTGGGTACTTTTATACCCTAATTGAAATCATAAGTCTCTGGTTACATAAAATCATGTGTGATTCAGATGGCAAAAAGCTTGATGTGGCATCACTACTATTCAAAGGCATTTCTCCCTAGAGGTGACAACTATTAGAAGTATGTTCTGGAAGATCTTGCTACTCAAAAAGTAGTCCTTGAATCATCATCAGCAGCATCACCCAGAAGCTTTTGGAAATGAAAATTCATGTTCCTTTTTCCAACCAGAGCTACTGACTTAGAATCTCTAAAGGCAGGGCCAGGAATCTTTCCTTAAAAAGCTCTCCAAGAGATCCATATGTGTACTAAAACTTGAGATCAGCTCTAAAGCTCTCTCCCAAGTAGATTTCTCAATGAATGGGAATCTAAAGGCTGGGATGAGCAATGATTTTCTGGCTCTTATAACTGCAAAGACTTATTTATATGTTTTGCCCTAGAACAACTGTAAAGGAGATTTCCTGATAAACGTCACTGAAGGAGAAATACTGGTAGTAAAATGACAGAGGAGGCAGAGGTTCAATAATGGCTGTATTCATGCATTGGAAGACAATGTTGTTAAAATACTCAAAGCCACCTATAGATTCGATGAAATTCCCATAAAATTCTCAATGGAAGGTTTTTTTGTGGTTGTTTGTTTGTTTTTGTTTTGTTTGTTTTTTTTGCAGAAATAGAAAAGGCAATCCTAAAATTAACATAAAACCATAATAGACCCCAATTAGCAAAAACAATCTTGAGGAAGAAGAACAAAACTGATCACATTTCCTGATTTTGAATTATATGGTATGATATATTATATAAACCCACACATATATGTCACCTCATCTTCCACAAGAGTGCCAATATCAGGAAGTGGTAGTCTCTTCAACAAACAATGTTAGGAAAACTGGTCCCCTTTGGGCACCATCACTGTAGCAAAAATAAATAAAAATAAACTCAAACACAGGGGAAGCGCCTTGATATTGGTCTTGTCAATTCTTGGCTATGACACCAAAATCTCAGGCGACAAAAGCAAAAAGAAACAAGTGGGACTGCATCAAACTAAAAATCTGCAGGGCAAAGGAAACTGTTAACAGAACGAAAAGGCAACTTACTGAATGGGAGAAAGTATGTGCAACCATATATCTGATAAGGGATTAATGTCCAAAATATATGAGGAACTACTACAACTAAAAAATAAAACAGACTTAAAAAGGGGTAAAATACTTGAATAGACATTTCCTCAAAGAAGATATTACAAATAATAGCCAAGCTATATAAAAAGAGTATAATTGACTAACCACCAGAGAAATGAAAATCAAAACCAAAATAATGTATCACCTCACACTTATTAGATGGCTATTATAAAAAAAAAACTAGAACTCATTCAGCTGAAGATCTGCCTAGAGTAGACAAGACTGTACTGTGCACTTAGAAATTTGTTAAGAGAGTAGATCCTATGTGAAGTGTTCTTACCACAATAAAAAAACAACCCCACAATCCCCCTTTCCTCTGCTTCCTTTTGATTAAAGAATATATACCATCCAGCTCTGGAGTACTTTGCAGACATGAAAGTGCCCAACAGTGAGACGATGGGCAGCCAGTAGGCAAGGTTGGCAGAGGAGCACATAACTTTACATTCTGCTCTGGGTGGGTTAAGCCCAGTATGAGACTCCTAAGGTATCATATATTCAGTAGAGAAAAGCTAGAAGGGAGAAAAAGAAACAAGATATGAGGCATTTCAACTGTGAATGAAAAAGCAATGGGGTAGGGGGGAAGAGGGAACAAAGATAAATCATGATGCAGGTAGTAAAACCATCTTGAGGCTCTTGTGTATGAATCCTCGACAGCTCTAAACCTATACTAGTAAATTCAGCTGGAAACTATGAAGACTTGATCATATTGTGACTCTAGGGCATTATTAAACTTTACTCTAGTAATTTTTTTTTCTGGGAAAGTCAATTTATTTATGCACATGGAGATTTAAAAACCTAAGGGAGCCATCTGGTGGCTTGTGTGCCTACTAATTAAAATCCTTCTTCTGGGCACAAAATTGCTGCCCTGTGGGCACTTTATTGGAGCAAATGGAACAAGACAAACCAGAATTGACAAAACACATGCTTCTGCTATATAAAACCCAAATAGTGTAATTTGGACACAACCAAACCCAAATTAAGGAGGAGAGGATGCTTAAGAGTAATTATGATATTATTCTATCTGCTCTGAAAAAAAAAACAAAAACACACACACCAAAAAAACAAATAGTGTATGTAAATTTCTTTTTAAAAAAAATTGTGTTTTGAACTCTATTTCACTATTGCATTTTTCATACAGAAGAAGACAATTAATCCAATAACTATAAAACTGGAAGCCAAACCAAAAAACATGAATCAATGGCTCTGTGAAATAATGCATAAGGTTCAATTAGCTTTATATCTTCCACCTAGTTTGTATCAGAAGCTTCAGAGCAGGAGGATACACTTCCTGCTCAGAATAATTAAAAATTCAAATCCTGAACATTATTGATAACAATAATTTAATATACCCTTTCTTTCAGGTCTTTAATGTCACAAGAAATTGTTAATGGTTTCAGTGCCATATCTATTTCCTCAAATATTGAAACTTCCTCTGTAAATTATTTCATTTATTTCATTATATATATATATATATATATATATATATATATATATATATATAATCACTAGGAAGGGGGAAAGATTACTTCAAAATCTCAGATAATTACCTTGAATAAGAGGTGTCTCTTCTGTAACACTACACTTTATAAACTTTTATTCTAATGCTTCCATTACTCCAATTTGCCCCGCTCCAAATAAGTTCCTGGAAGTGGGTTTTTCTTTTGTTTTGTTTTTGTTTTTACATGAGAGAAATCCATTTCCTTATATGAAAGCCTGATTTCCTCAATTTTACTGGCAAGCATGAGGAACAAGCACTTAAAAGTTCCTCATTATTGCCTATATATTCATTATTAAGGTATAAATTTGCTGTAAAAAATGTATCACAAAATTGCTCTAACTGTTGAAAATTAAAAGGTAATTTTTAAAATTACAAGACCAATATAAAGACTACTTATGAAAAAACAGATATGTCTTCTAAACTATAGTTTAAATCAAATATTATATCAAAAGTCTATAAAATATACATTGCTACTGGACTATTTAAAAATTAATGGCATAATGATTTTTTAATTGCTTATGCACTGTTGTGGTCATTTTGGATAAACTGAACACTTTCTGAGATACTTAACTAGAAGTATGTAAGTTAATATTTGTTAGTTTAAGATACTCTAATAATATTAAGTTCCACCTTTAGTTGAATTGCTTTGTTTAAAGCATTTTTAACTCCAATTGTTATTGCCATTTGTGTTTATTATTTATGGGTAAATTTATATCTTGTTTCAACTTTTATTTTTAATTTACATTCATCTTTTTATTGTTAAATATGAAACTTAGAGTTGTTTTTTTAATCAAATGATTTTCTCACATTTAAATCAGAAATTAAACTTTAAGTTAATGAAATACAGTCATTTTTGCTATTTTAAAAATATAAACTTGTTTCAATATGATTGCTCTATTAGGGATTAAAATATCACAAAATTTCCCATTTGTTTATATGCAATTTTGTCTGTGAAACACGAGGTCAGTTCCAAGTCAGGTCAATTTTGTCCCCCAGAAGACATTTAACATGTCTAGAGACATTTGTCATCACTTGGCAGGAGGAAGGGGTAGGGGTTGCTCCAGGCATCTAGTGGATAGAGGCCACGGATGCTGAGAAACATCCTACAATGGGCAAGACAGCCCTTCCCCACAACACAAAATCATCCAATTCAAAATGTCAGTAGTGGCAAGGGGTAGGAATGTTGCAGTAAGCAAGCAAAGAGAACTGAGCTGGTAGGAATACACAAAACGTATACTCACATATCCTCCAAGCATCCACCAGCTACCTCTGAGTTCCCTGTGTTCTGAGCCCTGCCTGTCCATGTCTGCTGTTACACCTTCCCATCTGATTTCAGATACTCCTCCTGCAGGCACCTCACAGTAACTCAGGCTCTGACCCTTCCGACACCCACTTCCACAAGCAAAATGCAGGTATTTTTCAAGATAATTGTTTATTTCTTAAACATTTGTGTTTAACATGCGTAAATGTTTAACATGCATAAAATGTGCATTTTTATTAGGTTCTTTTCTTTTTTAACATGTCACTGATAAGCTTTTTGAGTGTTGTGTGTCTAACAACATTTTCCCCATAAGCTCTTTGGTTTTAATTGTACCATTTTGATTGCATGGTGAGTCTTAGAAATGCATGCAATGTATTATAACTTCAAACCAAATGCATGTTTTATTTCTGTATTAAATATATTTATTTTCCTTTCTGATTAAATTTCTTACTTTTAAAATGCTTTAAAAACATGGTCAAAAGATTTTATTGTTTATTACTTTAATATTCAGATTTTAAAAGATCCAGAAAATTAAAAAACACACACACATTATAACAAGCATCCTGATATTCACCACTGATTTAACAAATTTTACATTTTTCTTGAGATTTCCTTCTAAGGAAATTGAACATGACAGATGAAACTCAAGTACCCTTGGTCCCCTCTTCATTCCTGTTCTGAGATTTGGTCTTATTCTCATCCCTTCCTAGAAACAAACATTACGATGAACATGGTAACTTTTCAGTTCATGTTTTCAAATTTTTAATACCCATATATGTTCAGAGATAATATACAGTATTTATTTTTTTTTTATGCACAAGTGCTTTCTTTCTTTTTTTATGAAAAAGTATTATTTTAAATTTCCATTCTACATTACTGGGTTTTTAAGATTTTTTTTTTTTTTTTCTGATTTCAGAGAGACAGAGAGAGGGAGAGGGAGCGGGAGAGGATAGAAACATCAATAATAAGAGAAAATCACCCATCAGCTGTCTCCTGCATGACCCCACTGGGGATTGAGCTGAAACCTGGGCATGTGCCTCAACCAGGATTTGAACCACGACCTTCTGGTTTATGGGTCGATGTTCAACCACTGAGCCATTGCTGGATATTTTGAAACATTTTTTTTAAAAATCATTTTTTTATTTTTCAAATGCAGTTGACATATATTATATTAGTTTCAGGTGTACATCCTAGTGATTAAACATTATATAACTTACTAAGTTATCATCCTGATAAATCTTGTATCCATCTGATACTATACATAGTTATTAGAATATTATTGACTATTCCCTGTACTGTAATTTATATCCCCATGATTATTATGTTACTACCAATTTATGCTTCTCAATCCCTTCACCTATTTACCACCTCTCCCATCAGGCAACCATCAAAACGTTCTGTGTGTCTATGAATATGTTTCTTGTTCATTTATGTTACTTGTCTACTTACTTTCTTTTTTTTAAGATTCAATTGTTGATAGACATGTAGTTATTGCCATTTTATTGTTCATAAATTTGATTTTTTTCTTTTCTTTCTTCTTCTTAAAGAAGACCCTTTAATATTTCATGTAATATTGGCTTGTTGGTATGTTCAAGAAAATCATGTTACCTTTATGGAAAGTATACATTCAAACAGAAGAATTCTGATAGAACTTTATTCTGGACCAATTTATTTCTGAAGGCATGTAGGAAAACTGATGTTTGATAATCTTCATTGTTAGTGTTCCCTTAATCCTAGATTAGCACCATTGTTTCTGCAGGAACAGCGGGTGAGGGCAGGTGGAATAAGTGTGTAGTCTGCTAGAAAGGGGAGGACACCAAAACAGTCTGGAGATTGTGGGTCAAAGCTAGAATATCTTGCCCTATCTAGTATTAACAGGCATCACTGTAACCCTTCACTTTCCCTTAACAAAGCAAAGAACAATTCCCATGGCACTGCTTTTTATTAAAGGACTAGCCAGCAGTAGCATTAAGCAGCAAGAGGTATGGGGGAAATGTTTAGGCTCTCCACACTCTGAAAAATAAAAAATAAAAATGAAAATAAAAATACAACCTTTCTAAAATTCCAAAAGGCAGGAATGAAAGGAATTCGTAAGAACTATTGCTAGAATGTGTTCTCATGCTTATGTATCTACAAGAGATTCTGTTGAGTTCTTTGCTCTTTTTTTATATAGGGTCTGCCTTTTTTCCTTTTTCTTTTCCAGTCTTTCCTATAAAGCAATGTTTGTTTTCTCACTGTGTATTTTTCTCCTTTAGGCCTGCAGGTGGCGCCTCTGTTCCAGTGTCCTCCAGCTGCCCAGCTGTCAATAGATTTTGATTTCTCAGAAGCAAGTACTTGCCACATTACCTTATGTGATTAAAGCAGTTTGTTTTGCTTTGAGTCAGAAACCAACTGTTCCTGGAATCACAAGACCATTAGAATTTTTTAATCTGAAGTGAATACAAAGAGGCAGAGTATAAAAAAAGAACAGGCTTTCATGATTGGGAGCTCTATTCAACAGGTTTATGTGGAAGATGGATTTTGATTTTATGATGAATCATGGTAAGCAAAATATACACGATAAGCAATATATACAAAAGCATAGTCTACCAAACAAAAATGCATGCTACAGTCTGAAACATGTTGATGTTCACTCCAACAATGACTGCTCAAATGTCAAACACAGGGATTGGTGTAATTAGAATCACATTTTAAAGAAAGGAAACAAGTACAGAGAAAGTGAATGATTTGTTCAAAGTCATGCAGTAAGTTGCAGAGTCAGGGTGCAAACCCATGCAGAGCTGGCTCAGAGCTGGCTCTCTGAGTCACCATTGTCCCGCTTCCCAGCACCTTGTGGGTGTCTCCTATTCTCTTAATGGAAAGCCTTAAGCACTACCCACACTCATATCAGTAACTCCTTGGAGGGTAGGGGGTGGAGGAGGATGTGGCCTTACACAACCTCATCAGCAGCTGCTCCATGATGCTCTCACACATACATCATCACCCACCATGGGAAATTTCCAGCCCTTCTGTTCAGAACTTCTTCTGTTCTTGACTTTTCAAGTGCTTCTTGGAGACCCTATTCTCTAATTAGGATGAAATTAGGATGACGAGCCTTTATATTGAGGAAAACAGACCCAAAAATGTACAATGGATCCAATGTAGTGGAAATGTATTTCTCGTGCACACAAGCTCATGTGCTCAAAACCATTGCTAATCTCCCAGGAGTCACTCCTGGACTGAGATAATTCTTTCCAGTAGTTCCACCTCCTCCCACAGGAAGGGTACACATCCCCATTAACCCAGTGGAAGGAGAAGGAGCACCAAGGATTATGCACAAAAGACTTTGATGGATGGGGCTTAGAAGTTGCACATGTCATTTCCACTCACATTCCATTGGCCAAAACATAGTCATGTGGCTGAATCTAGCTGCAGGATTAATTGGAAAATACACCTTAGTACTGTGCCCAGGAAGGAAAGGAAATGGGATTGATGAATAGCTAGCCAGCCTCTGCCACACAGCTAATCTTCAATTTCACAGAAGGTACAATCAATAAAATAATTTCAAATTCTATTTCAGTACATCAAGTAATCTTTTATTTCTTCTTTTTTAAGGGGAGAACCACAGTATTGGAGCTTTTAGGTTCTTCGGCTTATGTAAGTAGATCAATGTGGGTTTCACCCTCCCTCCCTAGACAGGGTAAGTGCAGCCCAGGAGGTGCCTATACAAAATAAAACAAAAAAGAACTTGAAGCTTCTTATTTCTAATGTTTTCTTTTACCCAAGAAGACCACTACTCTCCTTCAAATGTGTATCAGAGGTGGCTGGTGTGAGGGTGGGGGACCCAGCGTTGCTGACTTGTTTCCATGCTATCATTAGAGTGAATGTAACCAATGGTACATGCCATCCTTGGATGGAACTGTAACCACAGTGACAGATGCACAGAGGCAAAACTGCTGATTGGGGTCAGAAATCACAAGGGAGCCTGTTCTGGAGGAAGCAGAGATGGAGGTCACGTGCTCACCCACTGGGCTCCTCCCTCTCCTTCTCTCCGCCCAGGCTCCTGGTATACCTTAGGACCGTGGGGGACAAGCTTGAAAGCCATGTCAGCTACTGCAAAGAGCTATGAACAGACTCATATCCCAGGAATTCCCACACTATAACACCGAGGAGTCCCTTTTCTAAGGATATATGCCTGTTGCATGAAAAGTGATGGGCGAATCTACCTGATTCTATAATCAGATCATCTTTCTGTTTAACACTAGAGTCTTCTGGGTTCTTCTGCTCAGCAACACTCACAAGCCTGGGGACAACCACCAAATGCCAATTTCTATGCTACTTCCCACACAGAACAGATGCTTTCACATCAGCTCTGCCAGAAAGCCCGAGGTTGGGATTGTATTGTTGCCCCTGTGCCACCCCTTTCTAACTGGCCAAATCAAATGATGAAGAAAGTAAGGTCCCAAATTAGTCCACGTCTAAAATTAGATATAGAGTGGTTGGTAATATGAGGTAGCAAAGAAATTTGACTAAGGCATTCTAATTTTTTTTGTAAGCCTTTTTAATGAGTTAGCTACTTAAAGGATTTACCTTTTAGAGATTACAAGTGTCTTAATTCCACAAGACAGAAAGTCATTGCAATAATTAGTTTCTATTTTCCCCCTTCTGAACTATAAGAAGGGTAATGATAGTGTCATGCTCATATTTATACTTTTTATTTTCAGCACCTTTCATGGTTGTTGGAATAGGCATTTAACAAACAGTTGTGGAAGGAAGGGAGGAGCTACGGAATGAACAAACAAATGAAGGGGAGAGAATAAAGCCATTTTGTGGCATGATCAGAAATATTTTTAAAGCCCTGTTGGATTTTCACAAGGAGATACTGATACCAGATGAGGAGATATCCCCTTGCCCTTGAGCCATTGATAAAATGAAAGTAAACCCAAATCCTGCAGGCAGATAGTAAGTTCCCTAGGCCGGGTTTAATGGCATAAATCCTTGGTTAAGAACCAAGAGGTCTGGGGACTGGAATTTGCCTTTTTGCTAAACAGGTTTCAAATAATTTACATTTTAAAATGAGAATGATACTTCCTGTTCTATCTCAAAGAGAGGGTGTGAAAAGTCAGGGCAGAGAGAGGCTGCACACGGGCTCTAGGATAACCAAAAAAAAAATGACTAAGCTATTTGGGGAAAAAAGGGGACTCCACCAATTCAAAATCTAGAAGACTCTGCCTGTGATGTTTTCATTTTCAATTTGCAAAGTGCATTATCTTGGTACTCCAAGTTTAATAAAGTTAAATAATAAAGATATCTGCTTTTGCATTTGGGATGAGACCTCAAAGTGATAACTATGGAGGTCCCTGAAATAAGGGCTGATAGCTTCACAGACAGGGAAACAAATGCAGCAAAAAATCTGAGAGTTGGGCAGCCTCACAACTGATCATGTGACCAAGCAAACGGATTGAGGAAACTTTGAAAATCCCAGCCACCATGTGAGTGGTACCCCATAGGCAGCACTTTTTCACTAGGTAACAAGAAGAAACCACCAGTGTGTGCAAGTGCTTCATTAGTCAGCAGACTCAGGAGCGAGCAGAGGGCCGGCCAGCTAGTGCCTGGCGTCTGAGCCGGTGTGCGGCGCCTCCCTTGCTTCTTCCCCTCAGACTATCAGTGCTCTTCCCTTATTTTTTGGAAAGTGCCATCAGTGATCTCTATGGACATGTGATAAGCTTAAAAACAAGAGCAAGTTTCAAAATAAATGAAAATATGGTCGCCAGAACTTAAAACAAAAAATTATGGGCATCTGGTCTGCTTTCCTTAATTCCTTTTCTACTGGCTTCCTATCAAAAGATGTTTCCTTCAAAATGTCCTGTTAAACATACCTACAGTCCACCAACTACTATTATAAAAAATTAAATTATATATGACAAAGTCACAACACTGCAGAAATACTTCAAAACTGTTTGAATCATAAATTCTCCTCATGTCTTCCTGAGGCACAGAGCAAACATATTTCGCAGATGGTGCTGCAAAGAGGAAAGATTGCCAGTCCTGCGGCCAGGGAAGAAGGTGCTCTCGCTGTTCTGAGCTACCTGACCCTTCGCTTTGGGCTAGACCTCTAAGCTAGATATTTTTACTCCCTAAAACTTGATAATACAGTCAATTTTTTACATTCCTCAGACTTTTCTTTTCCTCCCCAGACCTTAATTGGATGACAAAGTCTTCTTTCTATTTACCTGTTTCCACACTACAAAGGGTGGGGACAGTCAGTGCCTTTCCTATCCTCATCTCTTTTGACCAAGAAAAAACAAAAAAAGCTCCCCTCCTCAACAAAGGCCTTTGCACTCTCCCACATTTACTCCACCAATAAATTTCTCAGCTACAATGTATTCCATCTTTGCAAACCCTCACTGTGGTTGTTTTAACTTCCATTTATATCCCTGTGGAGGCTGCAGCTCCAGGCGGGCTTTCTCTGCAATCTCAACCATCAGGGGCTCACTCCCCCCTAGACAGGGTGACTCACCCAGGAGCAAGGCATGTGCTGGGCTGCCACCCTCCTGCCCTCTCTCCACCAGGAGTCCGGACAGCTCTCTGGGCAATGCCACCAACCAGGACGCTGCTACGAGTGGCACCTCCTTCCTCCCAGGTGTCCACCTCACAGCTCAGTTTCACACCTAAGGTCAGGCAGCTTTCAATAGCCATATGTACAGCTCTCCTTAACCCTCGGGCTTTAGTCTTCTAAGTCTCCTTCTGGCTTTCAAATCTCTTCATGACATGCAGACCTGGCTTTGAATTCTGGTTCAGTTCGAATCAGAACAGAGTTAGGCAGCGCTGACAACAAAATTCATCCCAGCCTCCAGAGCAGCTCAGTGTCTGCAGCCTCCATTCCTGCCTGACCTCATCCTGTCCTTTTGCAATGCCTGGTTATACAGCCTTTTGTTGTACAAAGGCTGGCAGTGCTTGCTCAGTGCCCAAATATGAAATTTTTCATTGTGAAGCCCTGTGCTTATTTTTCCTTCTGGGAACACGTGAGCAAGGCAAGGCAGACCCTAGCCCCCATGACAGCAGTGGAATCCTCTGCTCAGAAGCGAAGTCACTTACTCAAGGGGCCACAGCTACTGAAAAGGAAATATTTGAATTTCATTCCTAAAGTTCTGTGTTATTTTCAGAGCATCTAGGGTTTCTGATGATCCCTTCAAAATGGCAAATACATTTCAAAATTAACCATCCTCTAAGTGTTCTAATTAGCTCACCATGCTCATAAATGGAAATGGAGGAAATGTCACAGATGAGCCAGAGAAGCCACTGAAAGGCTCAGTGTGTGCAGGCACTGGGTGGCCGGGGTGAGCCATGAAGAGGCCCAGAGACCCAGCCAGCTCTGCCCTTCAAACATGTTTTGACAGTAGTATTTTGGACTAATTATGTGACACAAGTTGTTCCTAACCATTCGCCTGTGGATGTTGAGTTTGCTTCAGGGCTTCAGAGGAGAGAAGAATTCACTCAAAGAATTTCATAGAATCCTAGAGCCATGCATTGATGATTCTCCCCATGCAATAGAATAAGCCTTTCCCACAGTCATCATCTCAACTGAACATCAAGAGCTGACTCACTTCAATTTTACAATGCAGGGTTTTGAAACAATGTGCATCTGTATGTAGTGGTAGGTAGAATGCAGTTGGCTCTGGCATATATCTCCCAAAATCAAATACTTGCAAGTTAATACTGCATAAAACACTCCCACAGGAATGAAGAGGGACAGGAGAAAATACACTTTGAACAGTGGAGGACAGCTTTCAGCACAGCTTCTGACTCTGCAGCCTGAGAACTTCAGAGCCCTACCATGTAACCGAGGTCACCTAAAACAAGTTCTTGTCCATCAAATGTACTATAATATCTAACCATTCCCTAAATTAGTAAAATCACAGGTAAACTCACTATATACAAGGAGGAAAGGAAGTAAACAGTCCACTTGTCTGCAGGGCTATTCTAACACTGCCTTGGAAGTTAATCTGTCAGGTGATTTGAGGAAATTGGTGCTATTAGAGAGGATAGAAACATGCAAATTGATTCCTATTATGGGCAAAGGAAAAGATCACCAGCTCTTTTGCTGGGGTCATCTAAAGATGTTAGAGAAATAAGTACCAAAAGTATATGAGAGAGCCTAACAAAAACTAAATTGCATTTATGCTACTTTGATCATATTTTTATTATTCTAAGTTGAGATCTAGCTGGGATCAGAAATGGGGCAGAAAAGAAGAAAAGTGAATATACAGAGCATATTTGTCATCCTTCTTATACTTTTTTAAATTTCCAGATGGACTTAAATGGCTTCATCCCACTCCTTACCTCCCTGCCACCTGCCCCAAGTCCTTATCTTCAACAATAGAGCTTGTAAACACACTCCCACCCTTAGATCTTTAAGTACCTCCAGGCATTGTCAGCGTGAGATACCAGCCACGAATCAGAGATGGCAGAAGGCAGGTGGCACACACTTGGAACTGTGGGTGGACCATTAAGACCACAGCCAAAATGATTGCACTGTTTGTGCTACACTGAAATTTACTCTGTGGTGGAATCATATTCTGCATTTTGGAGAGAAAAGAATTAACTAAGTACAATGTGTGCCCTAAGCATTGTAATGACAATGTATAACTACCTAGCTTGATAATTTCTAGTCAAAGAGTCACATAGGATTATACATGGAGTTAGAAGGGAAGGGAGAGGAAAACCATTCACTGAGCATCTACTGGGCCCTAGACTTTGTGCTAATCAGATACAAATCCTTAGGAGTCCTCACAAAAAAAAAAAAAAAAAAAAAAAAAAAAAAAGGTTTGAAGGGAATCTTTTTGTGGCTGATTTGAGGCTCAAAGAGGTTCTAGAACTAGACTTTGAAGGTAGGTCAGTGGGAACCTTGCCCTGTGTGCTATGCCATACTTCCTCAGACCATCAACTTGTGCTCATCATTCTGAAGAGAAAGAGAGGTTAGAGGCAGGCAACTGTAATGTTTAATAAACTGTATTGACCTTTGTCCTCTACCTTATGGAATCCTGATGCTGGTCAAGTCACTCTTGAGCCTCTATTTTCTGCCTGCGTCCCATCTCCTGCCACAGAGGAGCACATGCCAGCACCCACTTCCTGTCTTCCTCTGCAGGCTTTGGCCATCTTTCCTGCTACCCATGCTTTGACACACTAAATTCTTGTTGGGAAGAGGATATGAAATGCCACATTGGATTTCTAAGGAAGAACTCAAAATAAAAATTAAACAGATAAATATCTACCCTAGTAAAAACAAACAAAAGACAACAAAAAAACCTCTCTCAATATAATTAAAACAAAAACACATTGTTATAATCCTATTTTCTGATGTACTAGTGTAAAGTTACAGTGTATCCTTAATTAGCCAAACCTCTACTAATTGGTACTTTGAAAAACTAGAATTATTTTGTTCTGAACTCAATATTTAAGAAAGAGAAACAATTGATACTCAGGCCCATCAAGTGCTGACTAAACAGAACCCTCCAGCATTGCCATGCTCTGGAGCCAGGGTGTGCTCCCCCCATGCCCGTATCCCCCCAACTCCCTGCAGCTCCTATCTTTCTCCAGATAATTTGCCTGTCAAATTTTATTTCAAAGACTAGAGGCCCAGAGCAGGAATTCATACACCAGTGAGGTCCTTCGGTCTGGCCTGCAGGATCGAGCCAAAATTGGCTCTCTGACGTCTCCCAAGGGGTCCTGGATTGCAAGAGGGCACAGGCCAGGCCGAGGGACCCCACTGGTACACAATCAGGGCCAGGGAGAGACACAGGAGGTTGGCCAGCCAGGGAGGGACTGCAGGAGGGATCCAGAGCATGTGTCCCATCTTGTTAGTTCTGATCAGCAGGACCCCAACAGCAAGCTAACCTACCAGTGTCTGCCCTGGTGGTCAGTGCATGTCATAGTGACTGGTTGACCAGTTGACTATCTGCTCCCTGGTGGTCAGTGCACATCATAGTGAGCTGTTGAGCGGCCTTAGCATATCATTAGCTTATTACACTTTGATTGTTTGAACAGATGACCGGACGACCTAATACTTAGTATATTAGGCTTTTATTATATAGGATTTGGTGATGCATAATGTCTTCCAAAATTTCACAGTTAGTCCTTCTTTAAAATCACAGTTAACTATAATTATATCTCTCTAATCCAGCACTCCTGAATTGCCATTGTATAGCTACCTATCTGGACCAAAGCCCATCATATCTGAGTTCCCAAAGCACAGCACATAGTAGGTGCTCAAATATGCTCATGTTATAGAATAATATATAAAATTCTTGTCTTAAATAAAAAATGAGGGAAGAGGGGGAAACCAATCTTTCCACTATCTATATTCACAGCTACATTGCCATTCTGTGAATCTTCATTTCAGAATGATGATGCTATAATTTCTTAAATTGATAGTGATTCAATGACTTTGATATAACTAAGTGCTAAATAAGGATCCTGAAGTATTAATACTATGTGCCTCATAAAGATATTCAACTACTGTTGAAATCATAAAATCAGGAGTTTCTGGTTAATATTCCTTTTCGTTAATTTGACTGTTCAATTGACAAAAAGCATTCCTGTCCTGTAGGCATGCCAACTAGGAGAGATATTGCTATTCTTAGAGCAGCACAGATTATACATCATATTTTGATGAGACATACAGAAAGTACGTTTCAACTCTTGGCAAGAGAGCTGAACATCTGAATTCTGGCCTAAGTCCCCGTTATACGCAATGACCTCTATCTGTTTACCTTGAATAAATGTAGCTGTCCAAGTGGAAATAGACAACCATACATAAAACCAAAGACCAGCTGGTCTTCCTAAACCAGCATATATTATATACACTCATGTTTGTGTAAGTGAAACAAAAGTTGTAGAATATTTTCTTGCCCTTACATGTATGGTACAATATTATTTTCTATTTAATCCTCTCTTTTTAAAACCAGTTATAATCCTCCAAATTGATGCAATATCTGATGGTGGATCAAGACCTGAGTATGAAAGAAAAAACAACTATTTAGTCTAAAGACAAGCAATCATGCAATGCTTCAGTCAGCTGCCTTAACTTATCCCTGATCCTTACTGATGAGAAATAATGGTCAATGGAGATAGCACCTCCAAGGCCTCTATATTTTGATTATGCCCCCAAACTTGGACTAGATCTTATTTCATATTTCTGGAACCAATATTACTACTATTGCCAATGCCATCCTATATATTATTATAAAAAGGGTAATATGCAAATTGATCCTAATGGTGGAACCATCGGAAACTACATGCACTGACTACCAGAAGGCAGATGCTCAACACAGGAGCTGCCCCCTGGTGGTCCGTGCGCTTCCACAGGGGGAGCACTGCTTGTGGCAGAGCCTCTCCCGCCTTTGCAGCAGTGCTAAGGATGTCTGACTAATGGCTTAGGCCCACTCCCTCCAGAAAGAAGGCCTAGGCTGTTAGTTAACATCCCCCGAGGGCTCCTTGGCTGCCAGAGGGATATTTGGGGAGTGGGCCTAAGCCATCACTCAGACACTACCCAAGAGGTGCCAGACTATGAGAGGCTGAGGGCCCTCTCCCATCTCCACCTGAGTGCATGAATTTTTATGCACCAGGCCTCTAGTAAGAATAATTTTCTGGAACAAGAAGAAAGATAAGTAATATTTAACTCATAAATATACACTTAAAAAGACTTTCTATGGGAGATGTGTAAAATGAATGCCATGCGATGCCAAGTTCACTCAATGATTCATACAAAACTCAAGTAACAATATAATTTCTATAATAAGCTCATATTTATATTCCAACAATGGTGGGGGATTGCTGACTGTAAACAGCTACCTTTATATGAAATACTGGTAACAGCAAGGGATTATGTGGAGCATGAAGACATCACAGCTGTGGACATACCTACAGAAGAGTTACCTAATACCACTAATGGGAGGGGTAGTTAAATCACTTCTCCATAACACACACACACACACACACACACACACACACACACACTTCAAAAAAGTTATAAAATAATTCAAAGAATAATACTGGCCCATTTTTGGCTTCTAAGAAGAGTGACTCAAACCTTGGATGATTAATCTATGAAATTCATACCTCTGAATAAATATGAGAGTTTACTCTGTGACAGCATTTCACTTCTTTATTGAATTTAACTATCTTAAAATATATCTGGGCACATCTTAAAAGCTGCTGTGTGACAAGGCAGTTAAAAGTAGATTATTTCCAAGTTCACACTATGGATGTGACTTTTCCTTTCAGTGTTATCACCTGCCGTAAGTCACCAGGGGACAGTACGACTGTGGGACTGAACTCCCACAACCATGAGTTTGGTGGCTTCCACACAGGCTATCCTGAGCTGTATGCCACTGCAGCCTGTTAAAGGGCAGCTGCATCACCACATCTCCCCCCTGCCTCATTGTGTTACCACATTTGTGTTACCATCATGGCGAGATGGAGGCACTGGTGCTGACTAAAACTGCTTATCAAGCAGCTATTTGACACACGATAGATTTATCCAAAAAATAATACTAAATTTCAGGAAAATGACAGTCATTTGACAACTACTTATCTTCTTAATGATGACCAGCTATTGCTTGTAAGGAACATACACACACACACACACACACACACACACACACACACACACAATCAGAACTCTTTTGGAAACAACTCTGACCTACTATGTAACCTTGGGGAAGCCATTTACTTTCTGAGCTTCAGTTTGTCTGTTAGGTAGGAATTACATGACTGTAGCATCCCCATTAGCCCTAGTTTCTGGCACTGTAACCTAAAGGGAACGGTGATGCCACTCTGGCAGGATCTAAACTAATGCAGCTCCGTGACCTTCAATCACCGTGGTGCACACTATGGGAAACCCTCAGGGAGCACCAATATGGGTCAGTGTGCCATTCTCCTGCACCCCCGGTGCTACTCTTGTTCTTCACCCAACCTCTGCCACCTATGGATGGCTTGGCCTCAACTCTAGTTCTGCTGTTCCCCAGCTCCCTGCTGTAAGCAAGCTATGTGCCTTTGGACTTCTTTAGCTGTAAACCCAGATCATAATAATAGAAACTGGGTGATGATGTAATGGTGATTTAGAGATGAAAAGTGCTCAATACAGGCCCAGCCCACACAGTGCATGGTAAAAATGAGCTATTGTTCCATTTGCTCAATTAGCATGTATTGAGTGTCTTCTCAGCATAAGGCTCAGCTGGATCCTACCTCCAAGTAACTCCATAAAACATCAAAAACAGATTTCCACACCATGTACTGTATTTGCTTACCACCTAAATGGAGAGAATAAGGCTTCTAGACCTTAGAGGAGTGGTACTAACATAGGGACTTTCTGACAGAAATATTGCCAACAACCTTCTCTCCTCAATGTTGACAACAACTCTGCTATCACTGCCCTACCTGGCATGAAAAACAGCATCCCACACCATCTTCAGCCGTGTGCCAGGGACAGCCAGCTGTTTGTGAACAATTCATGCTCCCCTTTTATGGACAGAGGGCTACTGCTGGGAGGCAGCTGCCCGGCCAGGGCACACATTTTCAGCCCTCCACCCCCATGTCTAAGAGGGAGCCAGACGAATGAGTTGTAGCTAAGGAATGTGGGGGAGGAATACACTGCTTCTTGGGTCCTCATCAAAACCTCCTGCCTGGTTATCTGCTTGCTTTCTTTCCCTTTTGCTGGCTGCATATCTGCACAGGGAACACAGCAGAGTCTCTGCCTGCATGGGAGAACCCTGGCCCCCTGCCAGGCTCCCAACTGGCTATCACATGAACGAGATAGGGCCTCTATCGCATGAAGCCCTAAGTCTGGGATCTGTCTGCTCTAGCAGCAACATCTCCGTATTTCCTTTCTAGGAGCAGATGAGTACCACTCCCTATGTTTGGAGAAAAAGAACAGCAAACCCTGGCAAATTACCTGAAGGCCATGGGAAGATGGAGATTCAATGAACATGTTGCAGTGAAAAGAACAGGGTGGCTTGGAATAGAGATGTCCCTCAGGAAGCCATGCTACTTTAAACAAAATTGAACAAGAGGTGAGGCAATTAGCCCGCCAGAGGTAACTGGCATATGCCGCTGTGCTCCGCAGCCCCACCCAGCTCCTACCGGAGAAAGTCCGAACTCTGTTCAGAGGAGTACTTAAAACACAGAAATGATGATAATTAACTGCAATTAATTTATTAACTAAAATCTTTGCAATCTTTGTGAAGGCTTTTCACTTGGGGTTCCTTTTTTTGCAAATTCCTTTAGATTATAATTCCAGTGAATAAACCACTGGAAGGGGAAATTCACTGGACACTAAAAGATAAGTTATAGGCAACTAAAAGTAGAAATGCCAACTATTCTAAAGCAATATATTTTCAATCACACCCAAGAGGAAGGGGGAAATGATGCTGAACTCAATATAATTTACAAAGTGAAACACAGGCTACTTTAGGGGCAGTGTAAAGTAAAGCCCAAAGCAGGAATAAATACACAGTTTCACTCAGAATTGAGACAAAATGATGGAATTAGATTTGAGTTAAATAGTCTTAAAAATCTCTCAATGTGATTCTACTATTTATATGTCTGAGCTCTAGCACTAGAACCAGAAGGAGCACGTGGGGTCCGTTGGGCACCACATAGCGTTTCTCCGCCTTTAACTCCGGGCGTGCTGCTCTTCTGCAGAGCAGGCGGCGGCTCAGCCTCAGCAGTGCTGCCTCGTCTGCCAGAACGCAATGGTGGTTTTAAAAATGAAGGTCAAGGGAAAGACCCTTTACACAGGTGCACCTCCTGCCTTTCCACTGATGTTACTGAGCCTCTGGCCCCAGTCTGGATTTTGGGCTGCAAATACATAATTTTTGTGCTTTATTCATTGTTAGAAAAATATATTTAGTAAAAAAAAAAGTTAACATACAAGTATAGTCAATTCTCATATTGGTGAATTCCATATTTGCAAATCCGTATGCTTGCTAAAATTCCTTTGTAACCCCAAATCAATACTGTGGCTCTTTTGTGGCATTGAGGACCATGAACAGAGCGGAAAAAATGTGAGCCCCAGCTCAATGAGGTTGACCAGGGTGGCCAGGTGATGCTCTGTCTTCTTGTTTCACTTCTCATACTATAATGGTGTCCTTTCTGCTGTCGTTTAGTGCCTATTGGTGGTGCTTTCGCTGTTTCAAACAGCCCCCGAGCACAGAGCTGAAGTGCTGGGTAGAATTCCTCGGCACAGGAAGGCTGGGGTGCCCATGGAGAAAATGCAGGGGCCAGATAAGCTTCCTTCAGGCACAAGTAACAGTGCTGCTGGCCATGAGTCCAATGCTAATGAGCCAACAATATGTATTAAATAAGGTGCCTTTAAACAGAAACGCACATACACAAGGAGAAGAGCTGAGGGTTGATGGGAAAGTTGTGCCCAAGGGCTCGCAGGAGGCTAGCCCTGTCCCCCAGGAGCAGTGGCTCAGTTCTTGTCAGTTCAATGTTCCTGGGGACGTGACACACCTAAGAATTCAAGGAGCATCTATTACATACTAGACATCATGTTAAACCCTCTCACAAACACGTTTCTTCATGGTAGCCATACTTAAAACTGTATCAAGCTTGGTAATAGAATAATCCTTACAAAGTCACTACCTTGAGAACACTGCTGTCACGTGCATTTTCTCCATAAGGCACCCTGGCCTGCCTGTGCTTAAGAACTCTAGGCAGCACTTCAACACGATGGTTGGGGGCTGTTTGAAACAGCTAAAGCACCAACAATAGGCACTAAACGACAGCAAAAAGGACACCATTTATAGTATGAGAACTGAAATAAGAAGGCAGAGCATCACCTGCTCACCTTGGTCAACCTCATGGAGTTGGGACTCACATTTTCAGTAAACAGTAGCCAGGCCAAGGCCCCAGACGCTCTCCTGTCCAAAAGACAATTCTTGCTAAGTAAACTGAATGGACCTCCTGAGAGTTGGTTTTGGGAATGACCAGAGCCATTTCCTGTGGACTGCTTGCAAAGCCACTGACCCTTCACACCACTTAGTTCCCGAAAGGAACACAGCCACTGCCTCTGCGCTGGCCCTCCAGCCAGGCCTGGCCAAAAGCCAGACCCCAGACCGGAGCCAGAGGCTCCACAATGTCAGTGGGAACGCAGGAAGTACGCCTGTGTCAAGGGTCTCTCCCTTGACCTTGATTTTTAAAACTGCTGTTGCCTTCTCAATAAACTTTGCAGCACTGCTGAAGTTGAGCCCAGACTTCTATTCTTAATCTTCACTGCTCTGCACTTAGCAACAGAGCAGCACGCCAGGAGGTTAAAAGTAGAGAAACAATTTTTTGGTCCCGAGAGAATCCCAAGTTCTAGTTCTGGTTCTAGTTCTTGTTCTTAGACATATGAAAGATAAAAACATTTCCATAGATTTTAGGACTATTTAACCCAGACCTGATTCCATCATTTCCTCTCGATTCTGGGTGAATCTACATATTATTTCTACACCCTGTTTGGGATTGTAATTTATGTTGCACCTAAAGTAGTCTGTGTTTTACTGTAAATTATATTGAATTCACTATCATTTTTTTACCTTTTAATTCAATGAAGAGTAACAGTGTGACAGAAAAAAAAAACTGATTATATGGGAACTCTTATCCACTTTGAAAGGATCCATGCAGAATATTAACCCCGTCTGTCAAGATGGAGCCATTTTTAACCCTGGACTTAAAACTGACACAGCATTATGTTAGTAAGCCACTTTTAAAAAAAATATATATATTTTATTTATTTATTTTTTACAAAGAGAAAGGGAGAGAGATAGAGAGCTAGAAACGTCAATGAGAGAGAAACATCGACCAGCTGCCTCTTGCACACCCCCTACTGGGGATGTGCCCACAACCAACAAACATGCCCTTAACTGGAATCAAACCGGGGACCTTTCAGTCCACAGACCGATGCTCTACCGCTGAGCCAAACCGGTTTCGGCAAGCCACTTTCTTTAAGGTTCTATTTTTCTATGAAAGCAAGAATTTGAAATTTATTACTGGAACTACTTGTTCTACTGAGGAGAACATGCTTATGTTTTCAAATATATTGAAGAACATCAGGAATTACAAGCAGAATTTAGTCAGTCAATGACAGCTCTTAGAGAATGACATTTTCATCTCTTAAGAGACAATTATTGTTGAACATGAATATATGATTTAAGAAGATGAACATTTCTTCAGGCATTCAGACTCCTGGGATAATTTTTAAGCAATTTTCAAGCTTTTCACCACAGGACAATTACTGAAAAAAATGTGGGAAACATTCAAGCTCCGATGTTGCTTTTATAAGTCAGAAGTTTCGTAGGATTTCTAGAGAGATGAACCATCTTTTTATTTAAAAAAAAATTTTTAATGATTTTTAGAGAGAGAAGAAAGGAGAGAAGTAGAGAAATATAATAGAAACATCGATGAAAGAGAAACATCAACCATAGGCTGCCTCCTGCACGCCCCCTACTAGGGATGGAGCCCACAACTCAGACATGTACCTTGACCAGGAATCAAACTTCAAACTCTTGGTTCCTGGGTGGACGCTCAACCACTGAGCAATACTGGCCAGGCCACCCTATTATTTTTCAATCAACTATACTGTTACATAGATTATTTCACAGAACCATTACATTTTAGAGCTGGGCAGGACTTCAGTACCTCAATGAGGCAGGACGGGGGGGATGGGGGAAGGACGTAATCAAAGTGTGAAAACTAAGGAAAAAAAAGTTTCCATTAAGTGGTCTGTAGCCATTGGCACATAAAGACACTCCACAGGAACTAAAGCAGGGGTCCTTTGATCTGATGTGAAACATTACCTTTTACCTAAAATAATTAACAATGTCATTGTCACAGTGCAGTGGTCACAGGGCTGTGGAGGAGAGGGGAGGGAGCTGGGAATGGGCGGGGCTGAAGAGAAAGGAACCAGGCCTGTGAGGGCAGGGCCTGAGGACAGGGGCTGGGGTATCAAAACCCTGGCTCTCCAAAAGTGTCCACATCCTCTTCTCCACAACCTGTGAGTCTTTTAAGCATTCAAAGCCAAAGAGACTTTGCAGACGTGGTTAAATCAAGAAGCTGGAGATAGAAAGATAGCCTAGATTCGTGGTCGGCAAACTGCGTCTCAAGAGCTATATGTGGCTCTTTGGCCCCTTGAGTGTGACTCTTCCACAAAATACCATGGCCTAGGCGAGTCTTTTTTGAAGAAGTGGCATTAGAAGAAGTTTAAGTTAAAAAATTTTGGCTCTCAAAAGAAATTTTAATCGTTGTACTGTTGCTATTTGGCTCTGTTGACTAGTGAGTTTGCCGACCACTGGTCTAGATTATCCAAGTTGGACCAAGTTAATCACAAGGGTCCTTAAAAAAGCCAGAGGAGATGATACGACAGAAGGAGAGAGATGGGGAGGTTGTTATTATGCTGGTGAGATGGATGGAGGAAGCGCCTAGGAATCAAGGACCGCAGGCAGTCTCAGGAGCTGGAAAAGGCAGGGAAGCAGGTTCCTCCCGAGCAGCTCCAGGAGGAACACAGCCTGCTGGCACCTTCCTTTAGCCCAGTGAGCCCCATGCTGGACTTCTGACCCCCCAGAACTGTAAGATAATACCTTTGTATTGTTTTAGGCCACCAATCTGGTCACTTATTAGAGCAGCAAGAGGAAAACTGATACAGAAGCCAATGGTCTGAATGTCAGTGTCTAAGGGAGTGAGTCAGTAAGATGAGGCAGGATCTGGCTATTGGTACCTAAGGAATCCAGGCTGGGACAGTCAGGGAACCCACCCCATTGGAAACGGAACTGTAGCTAGTGATTGGGGTAGAGTTACAGCTGAATCTCCAGGAAGAGAGGTCTGGCAAAGGCAAGGTACGTTTGGGCCAGGACCCTAGCCCAACAGGGATGCCACCAATGGAAACCCTGGCAGCTGCCCTGCCCCAGGGCCTGGGCCACAGTCAGAGCATCCCAGAGGGCAGCTGAGGGACATCCAGGCAGTTTGTTTCTCCCTGCCTTCTGCCGTGACTTCTGAGGAGAAAAGAGCTCTTTCTGCATGGTGAGGGGGTGAGCCTAGGGCTGTCAGCCAGGAAACCTGCCTAAAAATCAAAACCCCAGAGGATACAGGACTAAAAGACTGGCTGAGTCCTGAAGAACATACAGTCATGACAAAACTTCTTCCTCTCTTTTCCAAACAGGAAACATTAGTCCTCTGGCATTCTGAAGAAGGTAGATAAATTTGGGGGGATGGGGAGAGGGAGAGGAGAGTAAAGTCTGGAATACACTAGCTTCATCTTTAGTTCTGTCAGCCCAACACTTTAAAAACTCCTAAGTATATTAAAAGTTAAATATCACATGGTGATTGTATACAAATATAGATAAATATACAAAAAAAACCAAAAAAACAAAATAAACCACTTATTATCCCACTATCATAAGGTAACTCATGTTGATGCTTTAACTTATATACTTCCAAATTTGGAGTATAGATCTATTTTCTAAATAAATTTTTTATATTAAAAGAATTTTAGATTTCTAGAAAAATTTCAAAGATTTCTAGCAAACTCCAATGTATTCCATATCCAGGTTCCCCTATTATTAACATCTTATATTAATATGGTATATTTGTCATAATTGATAACCGATATTATTACATTAGTAAGTAAAGCCCATGCTTCATTGAAATTCCCTTTATTCTTTAAAAATATATTTTATTGATTTTAGAGAGGAAGAGAAAGAGAGAGATAGAAACATCAATGATGAGAGAGAATCATTGATTGGCTGCCTCATGCACTCCCCCTACTGGGGATCGAGCCTGCAATCCAGGCATGTGCCCTAGACCAGAATCGAACCTAGGACCTTTCAGTCCGCAGCTGATGCTCTATCCACTGCGCCGAACCAGCCAGGGCTCCTTTATTTATTTATTTATTTATTTATTTATTTATTTATTTATTTATTTATTTTAACAGAATGTCCTTTTTCCATTCCAGGACTGTGCTTAGGTTACCATATTACATTTAGTGGTCATTGTTTCCTCAGACTCTTCTTGGCTGGGGCAGATACTCTAACATTCCTTGTTTGAGATGACCTTGACGGTTTTGAGGACAGGTCCATTATTTTATAGAATGTCCCTCAATTGTGATTTGTCTGATCTTTTTCTCTTGATTAGACTGTGGTTATGGGTTTTGGGAATGAAGACCACAGAGGTAAAATTTATTATTATTACTAGAGGCCTGGTGCACAAAATTCTTGTACGGGGATTGGGGGGGTGGGGGTGGGGTTGTCCCGCAGCCCAGCCTGCACCCTTTTTAATCTGGGATCCTTCAAGGGATGTCCGACTGCCTGTTTAGGCCTGATCAGACATCCCTCTCACCATCCAGGACTGCTGGCTCCCAACTTCTTGCCTGCCTGCCTTGCTGATTGCCCCTATCTGCTTCTGCCTGCCAGCCTGATGACCCCCTAACCACTCCCCTACCAGCCCAATTGATGCCTAACTGCTCCCCTGCCAGCCTGATTGCCCCTAACTGCCCTCTCCTGCAGGACTGGTCATTCCTAACTGCTCTCTCTTGCAGACATGGTCCCTCCCAATTGCCCTCTTCTGCTGGTCATCTTGTGGCAGCTATCTTATGTCCACATGGAGGCAGCCATCTTGTGTGTTGGAGTGATGGTCAATTTGCATGTTACTATTTTATTAGATAAGATAGAGGCATGGTGCATGGTGGGGGCCAGTTGGTTTTCCCTGAAGGGTGTCCTGGATCAAGGTGAGGGTTCCCTCGGAGTGTCGGGTGGCCTAGGTGAGGGGCCTGTGGTAGTTTGCAGGCTGGCCATGTCCCCTGGTGACCCAAGCAGAGGCTCTGGTATGTGGGATTTATTTATCTTCTATAATTGAAACTTTATAACCTTATGCGAAGGCCTGGGTCAGCGAGGGTGTGCAGGAAACTTGGCTTCCTCCATTGCTGGGGGAAACCCAAGCCTCCTGCTCATTCCATGGCCACAGCCACCTGGGCTGGGTTAATTTGCATACTTGCTCCTGATTAGCTGGTGGACATGGCTTGTGGGTATAGCAGAGGTTGGGTTAATTTGCATATTACTCTTTTATTAGATGGGATTATTATCAGTAGTAGTAGTAGTAGTAATACTAGTAGTATCACATAATATCAGCATGGCTTGTCGCTTTTGATGTTGGCATTGATCATCTGGCTGAGGCACTCTCTGTTGGCTTTCCCCACTATAAAGCTTCTTTTTTTCCTCTCCACACTACTCTTTAAAAGAAAGTCAACATGTGCAGCTCATATATTTAAGACTCCCCAATGTTTTGATAGTTTGCACATATTCCATTTTGTCACAGAATGATATTAACTGTATGGATGTACCATAGTCTGTTTACCCATTTGCTCATTGAAGAACATCTTGTTGCTTAAGTTTTTGGCAATTATGAATTAAGCTGCTATAAACATTCATGCACAGGTTTCTGTGGACATAATGTTTTCAATTCCATTTGGTAAAGCCTTAAGAAACATGATTGCTGGATCATCCAGTAAGACTATGTTTAGTTATAAGAAACCACCAAACTGTCTTCCAAAATGTACTATTTTCACATTCCTTTCAGCAATGAATGAGAGTTCTTGTTGCTCCACATCCTTGCCAGCAATTGTTAGGTTTTTGGATTTCAGGCATTCTATTAAGTATGTATCTCTTTGTTGTTTTAAGGGAGATCTATTTTGTATATTGTAAAAACAATACATCCTATAGCTTAAAAATGCAAATGTTATAGAAGGGAACAAAATGGAGAAAGCCAGTTTTACTCAACCCCCCACCCTACTTCCTGTAATTAACCAAAAATGTTTCTTAATGAATCTGTTCTATAATTTTGCTATGTTCATTTTGAAAACGATTATGAAACTTTAAAAAAACGTATGTAATATGTCCTCTTTTTTCTAAAAGGGCATGTGTGTGAATAATAAATGGATATTTAAATAAGTATTATATATGAATAATAAGCTTGAATAATTTTCCATATCAGCACATATTAATCTATCTGTGTAGTGGTGTACTATAGTGATGCACTATAATTTATGTAACCAGTCTTTCCTATTAATAGTTTGTTTCTGCTTTTGTGTTTTTTTTTCATCACAAATAAAGAGTCAATAAACCTATTTGTTGGACAAATGTCTATACTTAGAGGTGCTGGGTCAAAGAGTATTGAATGCTGAGATAAAAATGTATAAAATGCTGAGAGATGTAGCCAGATTACCTTCCAAAATGATTATACAATTGTTCAATCCCTCTAGTAGCTCAAAGAATAGGATATAAATGTTTGTTGGTTTTTTTGTTTTTGTTTTTGTTATAGAAGGCCTCCTTCTACTCTTCTTCATTTTATTTACAGAGTTGATTCCTACATGTATTTAATGTAAAAATATAGAAAAAATGAGCCCTATGCCAGGTATCTAACCTCTTTTGTCCAAGGTCTTTGCATCTCCATACATAACTGCTCATTTCTATTTGTTCATCTTCATTGCTTTGAATACTATACTATTTCATGTCAGCCTAATTCCTAGAAGGCCCTACATACCTTGGCCCTTAATCTGTTTCAAGTATCATTTTAAAGACAGCTTTCAAGAATTTTGGGAAAAAGGAAGCAAAACTTTCTAGACACCCTATTTGCTATTCCAGAGCTCAGCGGTTCAGCCATACATGTCTGATCACTTGCATCAGGAAACAGTAGTTTTCCTAGCTCCCATCAAGTCTACAGTCATGTGACCTATGTGGTCACTGCAAAGCTTGCGTGAAGCCAACAGGGCCACATCGAGACCAAAGGGAACCAGCCAGTCTCAGTGCACAGGACCCGCATTTGGATGATAGGATGGTGCCACTGACAAGGCCAGGTCATAAAACAAGATGAATATCTGCTGGCACCCATGATCTCTGCACTCTACACACTCTGTACATTAATGTCCTGTTTACTTTGCACAAACCTGCAATGAAACTGTGAACCCCAAATCAGAATGAACCATAAAAATAAACTGACCAGCCGAAACCGGTTTGGCTCAGTGGATAGAGCGTTGGCCTGCGGACTGAAAGGTCCCGGGTTCGATTCCGGTCAAGGTCATGTACATTGGTTGCAGGCACATCCCTGGTGGTGGGGGGGGGGGGGGTGCAAGAGGTAGCTGTTCGATGATTCTCTCTCATCGATGTTTCTAGCTCTCTATCCCTCTCTCTTCCTTTCTGTAAAATATCAATAAAATATATTTTAAAAAAAACCTGACCAAATGTAAGCCTTACTTTGTTTTCTACTTAATAATAAACTGAATATAAAGATATTTTAAGTTGTAAAAAGTAGGTTCAGTTCAAACCAATTCCTAATAGCTACACTCTTGTGAGAAGACCACTGCCTAAATGCTTTTAGCAAAGTTTTCTGTTCAAATGGATGAGGAGTGAGAGAGAAGCAAAGCCACTTTATGAAGCAGGTTGTCAAACGGCCAAAAGGAGAAACATGTTATGAAAGAGTATGCTTTGTTTAATGAGATTCCCAACCAATTAATAGAGATTTAAACCAATAAAGCCTTGTTAAAATGGGGAGGGGTGGGTAGAAGGAGACAATCCAGTGAGATTAAAGCTGGTTTCTGGGGGGAAGCTCCTAAGTGAAAAAAATATAGCTACCTGATAGCATGGTCATAATCTCTCCTCCTTCAATTTAATCCAAGTGGTGTGAAGCAGGAAGGCAATGGTGTGGAAAGCCAATCTCCCTCTTCTAAAGTGTCTTAGGGGCTGCTGGGAAGGGAACTTCATGCTTCCTTTCTCAGAAGCATAAACAACCTTCTAAAAAAATCTGAGATTGTAACTCATACAGAGACATTTGAGGACAAGCTAAAGTGTTTCAGGAATTAAAAGGAATTTTGGGCCGTTGAAGGGGGTACACAGCCTCGCTGACTTGTGGATCGAAAGGGTGCAAGCTGAGTTTTCTACCCAAACATGGCAGGGGAAAATTTCCAATATTAAAGTGAAAGTGTACTATTAAGGCAGCAAACACTTCTGAGCTGCTTATAATTTTTTAAATCTTTCTCTTCATTATTCGTCTTCTTTGAGAAGCTAAACAGAGGTTAGTAATTAGTGATTGGTTTCTATTTATTCTTATTTAAGTAAACAGTTTTGTTAAAAATGAAAGCAGACTTGTGTTGCCTCAATGATTCAGACATTTATAGCAAATAGAGTTCTGTCAAGCAACTCACACAGGTGTAATCACAAGCCACTCTCACCTGGAGGCAGGAGAGATGTCATTAAAAGGATTGAAAGGCTACTGTGGAAAATGAGAGGACATATTCACACGGGTATTTCCTAACCAGGCAAAACAAAATTAGATCATGAAAATAGACTTTCTGAGCAGAGCATGAATTTAAATGATATTTCATGCGCCTTGATTTCCTGCTGTTTCTTATAATGTCCATAAGCAGGGACTATTTGTTTTCAACTAATTTTAATAGTTCGTTCAGAGACTTGCATATCTAGGTCATTAACCAATTGTATTGATGGCCACGCTCAGAGTCTGTCAGTCACACAAATGGAAACAAACTGTCCCCGGGCTTACAAGCCGAGATGTCCCTGAGATGTGGTGAGGGAAAAGCATGGGGATAATTGGTAGAGAAGCACAGTTTGTGACAGCCACATAGTCCTTCAGCAGGAAAGCCAAGCGCTCCTGCCACTGCAGCCCTGAGGAGCTGTTAACATCAATGTTCCCTCTTTATTTATTCCAGAATTGAGAGAAGTGGTCTGTATTTCAGTCAAGGGCTCTCTTGCTTACACTGTGGCAAGTGCTGCTTCCTGCTCTAGCTGGTGCCCCTGCTTCTGCTTTGTACAGCCCTCTGCCTTTGGTTTATTCATAACTTGATCATGAGAAAGCATAATTTTGCTATGATTTAGCCATCATTCATGATTCTCCTTCAACCATTTCACATTACAACAAAATTAGAGGAAGCTCATAAATTCACAAAAGACTCCACAATCATACACTAAAATCATAATGAACATTAAACATCTCTAATCCACTCCAAATGTGAAACCCAATAGGAAGAGATAAAAACTCCTGGCCCACAATTTTGAGAACACAACACAGGAGATATTGTGTGAAAAGGCTCTTTATCAAAACTTACCATGTGGTATTTTTTTTTTTCTGAGCATAGGATCAATAAATCAAAGAGAACAGCTGATTCTGAGTCAACATAAATTGCTCAGTGAGCTCATTAAAGGCTCAGTATGAAGGCTGATACTAAAATTGAATCTGTGCTCAAAATGCACCACATCAGACCTTTTCCCATTTAGAACCTGATGTTACTGCCTCCCTTTCTCACTCACATCTTCAAAGACAAAGATTTAAGTTCTGGTTGTAGCAGAAAATGAAATTTTTTTTATGCTAACAATTGCTGCTCACTGCTGTGATAATTTGGTTGGTGGGAGCAAAATAATTAATATTTGAGACTGGCAGTGAAAGATCCAGTCTGCTTAAGGAACCCAAGGATCTTAAAGATCTGGTGTGTGTTACAAGTCCAAGAACCTGGGAATAGGTATAAACAGAGCCTCTTAAAACTTTTTGAATATGGTAAAAAAAAAAAAAAAAAAAAAAAAAAAAAAGAAAAGGAAATTCTAATAGTACAAAGGGATATATAGTAAAAAATAAGTTTTCTTCCTACACCAAACACCCAATCTTTTCTCCAAGAATCAACCCCTAGCAATTTTCTAAATATTCTTCCAGATGGTTCCTCACAAAAAAGCATATATGCACCTACATAACTTGTTTAAAAACAGAAATAATAGTACACACTACACAATATAATGCATGGTGCTTATTCATTCACCTCATGTCTTCCCAACCTTCCCATATCAGCACATACAAAGCAGCCTCAATTGGGGGATATTCCCATGTATGTAGATGGAATATTGATGGACTTTTCAATGCCTAAACAATGTTAACTTCTAAATAGGCTCAGCTGAGAACCTTAGAAACACTTGCTTTGGAACTACTGCTGTTGCAACTTGCAATTGCCACTTCCTGGGTGTCACTGTTGCCACTGTTACTCCAATCCACAGAAGCATGTTTCTTTCTTGGCACAGCGACTGCATCAGCTCCCTGGGCCATCCGCAGACACAGATGGAACAAAATAAGATGCATCTGAAGGGCAGAAGCAGGCAAGGCAGAGTCCCTCCAGCCCTCATACACCCTCTCCTACAAAGCTCTCCTGAAGAGTCTAAAACTCCTGTTCTTAGCCACTCCTCTGTCTTCAGGGTGAGAGTCCATCCATCTCTGCACACGCTCCAGTCCTAACTATTTCATGACATTGTTTCCGACATTCAACAATGTCATTCCTTCTCTTCCTATCAAGCCCAGGATGGCTGAGAACAGGGAGAAGGTGGAGACAGTGAGTCCCTGCTGGGACCTGCAGTGACCTTTCCCAACAGAAATGTGCATAATTCAGTGGCTGGAGAACTTTTGCTGGGAACAGATGATCAACAACCCAGGCTTTTGTGAGGGGCCTGGGTCAGCTCACTATCAGTTAAACAAGTGGCACGACTTGGGAAGGCAGACATTTGAGCAAAGTTAATACTGTAGTTACTACCGATTTCAGGTGGCTCCTGCAAATGTGAGTGAGCCAACCTCTCGGCGTGGAGTCCTCGAAAAGATGCTGAAACTCAGGTGTGCCGGGGTTTTTACACATCCCTACACTATAGGACAGAGTCCTAGGACAGTGGAGTTGAAAAGCAGTGTTTTAATATAAAATGTGGAGGACGCGGCCTAACTCTTTAGGAGCCCTTGAAAGCCATCATTCAGTTACAGGCCCAGCTGGAATCACAGGAGACAGCGGCTTCGCTCCCGTTTCTACCTGGATATTATAAATGAAACACCCTAGATAAATGTTTGCTCCATTTATGTAGGAAAGGGTAACTTATTCAGGGTTAACTATATTTTCAGAGTTTGGAGAACTTGACATCAAAAAAGAGATAATAAATAATTAAAAAGGACAATGATTAGAAAAAATTTCGCCCAACTCCCGACTTCTTCTCAATATATTCTTAGTTTTCCCTTTTCATTCTAAGGATCACCAACAGGGCTATATATAATATAATTACACAATAAGCTGACAGATCACACTATTTTTACAAACTGTGGCTACAGAAACTTATTAAATATATACTGTGATTTTTAAAATAAGCAGTCATTTAAAATTATTTTAGAAAAATCCCATTATTTGCATGATTTTTAGCATTTAAATGTATCTTATTGATTTTTTTTTTTTTTACAGAGAGGAAGAGAGAGGGATAGAGAGTTAGAAACATCAATGAGAGAGAAACATCGATCGGTTGTCTCCTGGACATTCACTTCTGGGGATGTGCCTGCAAACAAAATACATGCCCTTGACCGGAAGTGAACCTGGGAACTTTGAGTCTGCAGGCTGATGCTCTATCCACTGAGCCAAACTGGTCAGGGCTGATTTTTAGCATTTAGACACATGAATCAATAACCTCTTATTTTACTCAGAAAAGTCTTTTAAAAATTCAGCTACTTCCTTTGAGGGCCTTTTCCAAGGGCTTGATACCTAAAATAGCTAGTCTCTTCTTCCAAAGAACTTAGCATGAATCAGGAGGAAATATCCTGGTTGGGCCTGTTTCTGAGACACTCACTTCCTTATCCCAGGTCTGGCCAAACAGTTTCTCCTCCTCCCCGCATCCTGTCTGACCCTCCAGAGATGCTGTTGGATGTCACTGACCATGGACAGCCCTGCCCACGCAAGGAACTCCACTCTTCCGGGTAATGACTGCTTCTCACCAAGTTGTTAGAAAGCATTTCCTGCTGTGGCCACGTCCCTGCACAGGAGCCTCAGTGACTTGTCATGAGCTACACACACTGGCCGAAGGGCTCTGGTGTGTGTCTATCAGTGACCTCTGTGCACATCACACTCCCAGACAAGAATTCTCCCCCACTTAATGTTGTGTATTCTCTATGGCTTAATTCATTTGTTTGAAAGGCATCAGGTGCCACATCTGTATGCAATGCAACCTCATCCTTTTTCAAGTGCACTCACGCATCCATTATGAGTGAAAATGCCATGTGTAGCTGCCCTGAAATGTTTTGGTCCTCATTTGCTTAGTCACTAGGGGTCTGAATAAATGACTGTTGGATGGGTGAATGACAAAAAATGGTATGGTGTTGAATACAAAGGTTTAATAATAGGTTAGTTTTTAGGATGTTTGTTAAAAAACATCTAGAGTCCTAAATTGATTAGCTTAACAATCATTATGGACCTATTATGGGTCAGGCATTAGGGTAGACCTTGAGGATGCCAAAATAATAGGACAATGATCCTGTTCTCAAGTAGCTTACAGTTAGAAAAGACAGACATGTAAGCAAATAAGAGCAAAAAGAACATGAAAAAAACATGTATGAGACAATGAAAAAAGACAAAAATGGTTTAATTCCTAGAGAGAAGACAGGCTAAAAAAGGTATCAGAGCCCAGGCAGGTGTGGCTCAGTGGTTGAGTGTCAACCCCATGAACTAAGAGGTCACCAGTTCAATTCCTGGTCAATGTATGTGTCTGGGTTGCAGGCTTGATCTACAGTGTGTGGCATGCAGGAGACAGCCAATCAATGATTCTCTTTCATCATGCTTTTTTAAAAAGCATCCTATATAATAAAAGTCTAATATGCAAATTGACCGAATGGTAGAATGATTGGTCGCTATGATGTGCACTGACCACCAGGGGGCAGACATTCAATGCACGAGCTGTCCCCTGGTGGTCAGTGCACTCCCACAGGGGGAGCACCACTCAGCCAGAAGCTGGGCTCACAGCTGGCGAGTGCAGTGGCAATGGTGAAAGCCTCTCCTGCCTCCATGCCAGCACTAAAGACTCTCAGGAGGATATCTGCCTAAGACCACTCTACCCACCTAAGCTGGCACACAGACATTCCCTAAAGGGTCCCAGGCTGCAAGAGGTTGCAGGCCAGGCTAAGGTACCCCCCAGTGCATGAATCTCATGCACTAGGCGTCTAATCAGAGATAAAACTATTTTATAAGTTGGTAACCAATCAGTCCATTTTTGGTATAAAAGGTGCCACTGTTGTTTCTGTGTTTATCACATTGGTGGGTCTATAAAATTTTTGTTTAATAACTATTTTTAAAATAGAATTATTTTTAATTTTAAAGTCTGTGAAGGTTTAGTTTGTGGAGGTTTCAATATGTGAGGAGTTCAGTGTCTGAGGGTTTCAGTCTGTGAGGGGTTTAGTCTGTGAGGGTTCAGTCTAAGCAGATTTCATTCTGTGGGGGGATTTTTTCTCATCATTGATCTCTCTCTCCCCCCCTCTCCCTCCTTCCCTCCCTCCCCATCTCTGAAGTCAATAAAAATATTTTTAAATAATTGATTAAACTCTGCAAATATGTGCAAGAGTAATTATTGTGCCTATAGTATTTTCTGATATTTAGACAATCAACAGAAAGAAGCTAAATTTTTTAACATATGTATTATGTTATTTTAATTTTTTAAAAATTGTATCTAAATAAAGCTGTTTTTAAAAGAACACCATTAAGAAAATAAAAGCAAGCAAGCTACAGAATGGAAGCAAATATTCATCCTACGTATATCCACAAAGAACAGAATATATAAAAGAATATATAAAGAACACTTTCAACCCATAATATGATGATGAAAAATCCAATAAAAAATGAGTAAAGGATTTGAATGGAAGATATGGTAGTGACCCATGAAGACATAAAAAGATGACTGACATCATGTATCATCAGGGAAATGCAAATTAAAACCAGAATGAGATACCATTGCACTCCTATTAAAATGGCTACAATTGAAAAAAACTGGAAACGTCAAGTGTTGGCAAGAATGTAAAGAACTGGAACTCATACTGTGAAGCAAGTTGATTGTCTAAATAGCAGGTGAAAATATAAAACGGTAAAACAACTCTGGAAAACTGGCAGTTTATTAAAAAGTTCAGAATAACACCTCCTCTGTAGCCCACTCATTCTACTACCAGATCTTCACCCAAACATACACCTATAGCAAGGCTTGGACATGAATGTTCACAGCAATTTTATTCATAATAGCCCCAAACCTGGAAACAACCCAAATGTCTACCAACAAGTGAGTGAATAAAATGAGACCTATCAAGAACAAGGGACTCCTGCTCAATAATAAGAAGGAAGAAACAACTGACCCACATTACTACATGATGAATGTCAATAATCATGATGAGCAACATACACCAGACACAAAACTGTGCCTGCTATGTAATCCCATGTATACAGTATTTTAGAAAATGCAAAAGACTCTCCTGAGTGAAAGTGGACCACTGGTTGGCTGGGCTCAGATGCGAGGGAGGGACCATGTGAAATGACCACAAGGAATCTTTGGGAAATTTCCTGCTCTTGGTCATGGTGGCGGCTTCCTGGGCATGATACTCTCACATTCATCACTAAATTGTTCCGTTAAATAGGTGCAGTTAATTGTATGCAAATTATAACTCAATAAAGCTGATTTTTTTAATAAGGTGCTGAGAACCAATGAAAAAGAATTCATAGCAGTTAAGTACATAATTAGCATATCCAGTGTTTATGCAAGTAGTGCGTTCAATGTATAACAGTGCACGCAGTTTTTTTCCTTAGGTACTTCAAGCACTGCCTCTAGACATGGATTTTGTGATTCATTTGCCTGACAAACCTCACCCAGTGCCCCCCGAGAGTTCATTTCAGTCCACTCCTCTCTGCACGAGAACAAATTCTGAATGAGTGTGGTCTATATTGAGGATAATTGTCAAAGAATGGAAAGCCTGATAGAAAAGCTCGGTGAGGGACCGGACAGCTGTGCTGACAGTGCGATATTCCCAAACTTCGTTCTAAGGTTCATTCTGTTCTAGACTCTCATATGCTCTCAGGCTAACCAATCTTTAATAAACTTCTGCTGGTAAGGATACAGATGGTTCACAACCTACAATAGTTCAATTTACAACTTTATCTGCAGAGACATACTAGTGAAATGAGATGGATTTCTCTCACTCAACACTGACTATAGCCCACTAATGTAAATATTACTGTTATCCCCATTTTGCTCCATTTAAGGAAACTGATATTCAGAGAAGTACAGTTATTTGCCCGAATTCACCCAGCTAGTAAGAGTCAGGACTGAGATTTATGTATTTGGAGTACTTTTTAACTGGTTCAAGTGAAAGTTCCAACAGAGAACAAAAGTACTAAATCTTTTGTTTTTCTGCATCACTAATAAAAAAAAAACACACATTTAAATACACTACTGTCATTTTGGGGGGCTTTTTCTTGTCACCAGAATGTCACAGTCTTCCTATTGGGCAGTCAATATTTGGTGGAAAATGGATTCACCTGCTTCTTTAAGAGCAGACTCTGCAAGACAAAGTCACTATTCGGTATTACAAAAGTCCCGCTTCTAGGAAATGTCCCCGATTGGGAAAAGCTACCAGCTTCTAGGAAGAACCAGAAATGTGGCAAACTGTAAAACCAACAGGACAGCAAACACCTAGGAAAGACTGTGCTTAGGCAGCTGGGAGCTGGCAGGAAACCCACAGTCAAAACCGCCACACTGCCAGGCTCATGGCTGACAATCATTTACAAATCTATACAACTGCTGGTCACCACCACCATCTCTAGTTAAGGTGTTGTTTAAACATTCATAAGGGAAAAATGAGAATAGAGAAAAATAAATTGTTAGGAAGACTAACCCTTAATTCTCCTAAATAGCTTTGGTAATTGAAAGTCTGAAAATCATAAATATAATAAGTGTATATTCTGAACTTCAACAAAAGTCCTTTTCAGTCACTCAGCTCAATAATATGGTATTTCAGAATTTCTTTCCTCAGGTCATGGTTTAAGTATAACACTTACACAGTTTCTATCACTTAATTCTAATAAACCTAGTCCTGGGCTACTCTTAGGAATTATATTACTCAGAGTGAAGCCTTTGTGTGAGGGGAGGCTAATTTCATCTTACATTTCAAAAAAAACACATGTTCGAGTACAGTCACCACCTGATATTTAGCTTTCTCCTTTCCTCCCTTGTCTGGAAATCTCTGGTGTTACTAGAATGCAGAAAGGCTGCACTGGGGGGAGGGGGGGGATGGCAAGGTCTAACTCCAGTTATACTTTCTATTTCTGGCATGAACTCCTGTTCAGTCCCATGTGTGCTTATCTGGCAGCAGAGGAGCAGAGGGAAGGGACATAGCACACAGCTGCCACCTGCGGCTCCTCCCCCGGCTTCCCTAGAAATGAGGACAAGGGTGGGAGTTCCTCAAGACAAGAGCAGAGTGTACTTCACAATGGACCCATAGAAGTGTTTTCAGGAAGCAACATTTGGACCTTGCACACTAAAAAGCAAAGCAGTCATTGTAGGTGCACTCTGCAATGATAGCATCAAGTCACATTGTGGAAACTTCAGATTTCCAGTCCAGTCCGGTAGCCACAGGGGAGACCAAGAGAGGCTGCAGCCTCCTGTGCTCAGCCAACTGTCTCCAGTTGGGAACACATATCTCCAGTGTCCCACAGCCCTAATCACTTCCTACTGTCTTACCTGGCCCACTACATCAGGTATTTTACCAGCTGGTCCCTTAAGCATTTGAATTTGCAACCCCTGGTCCACCCTCATCAATTTATAAAGGTACTTACAGTTGCATGACCAAGTACAAGTGATTTGGGCTTTCATAAATGTCTTCCAGGGCAACAATATTTTCATGCTTAATCCTGAAAGAAAAATGAAACACACAGAGAGAATAATAAGTATGAGACATGAAAACTTTTAAAAACATATGTCATTATAGCATAAAGTTCTAAACATTAAAAAGAAAAGGGGGTCAAAATGGAGTCACCTTGTGCTAAGTCCCACAGCAGAAAACCAAGACTTAATACCTAATCTATTAATAATTGAAGTCATACCCACATTTATGAAATATTAACTGGTCAGTCTGGCACTTGCAACAGCCTGCCTTGCTTCACAACTTGGCTTCACCTGGGTAATTCCAAGCCCAACACAAGTAGCAGCAGCCATCTGCAGATCACTCTGTAGCTTGTAGGGTGATCCCAGGCAGTGACTGACTTTGCACCTCTCAGGAGGCCCCAAAGCCAGTGCAGACCATACCAGATTATAACTCTACATATTCACAAGCAACACATTTAAGGGGAAGATTCTGTATTACAAAAGTCCCACTATAGCAAGACCTGCTCCATACAGGTTTCCTCCACACAACAGCTCTTCCACTGTAGTCACAGTTGGTACTCACAGCCAATTGCCTTGAAGGTCAACTCCTTCTAGTGATGCCAAAGAAATCAAGGCTCAATTACAATAAGACTGTGCACATAGCTAACACAGGAGTGCACCTAGAGTGCCCAGCCCTGGTGCCAGGAGAGGCTGAGCCACTAGGCTCTACAGGACACCTACTACATGAGGCCACTCTACCAATTCCAGAAGACATAGCAGCTCTACCTATACAAAGAAACAAACACAGGGAAGCAGTCAAAATGTGGAGACAAAGAAACATGTCACAAATAAAAGAACAGAAGAAATCTCCAGAAAGAGAAATAAATGAAATGTAAGCAAGCAAAGTACTGGACACAGAGTTCAAAACAATGCTTAAAAGGTTGCTCAATAACCTTAACGAGTGCTTTAAGAGAATTAATGAGAGCTTCAAGGGACTTATTGAGACTTTCAAGGATTTTAATGAGAATGTCAAAGACATGAAAAAGGACCAGTCAGAAATTAAGAATAATTTACAGGGATTCAAAAATATAGAAAAGGATTCTGAGCCGGGACCGGTTTAGCTCAATGGATAGAGCGTCGGCTTGGGGACTGAAGGGACCCGGGTTCGATTCCAGTCAAGGGCATGTACCTTGGTTGCAGGCATATCCCCAGTAGGGGGTGTGCAAGAGGCAACTGATCGATGACTCTCTCTCATCGATGTTTCTAACTCTCTATCTCTCTCCCTTCCTCTCTGTACAAAATCAATAAAATATATTAAAAAAAAAAAAAAAGAAAGAAAGAAAAGGATTCTGAGAATCAAATAAACAATTTGGGATATGAGAAAGCAAAAACAAAAACCGAAAAACAAACAAAACAAAACAAAACAAAACACCCAATCAGAAGAACAAAAAGAAAAAAGAATCTGAAGTTATGAAGATAATGTGAGGAGCCTTTGGGACAACTTTAAGTATACCAACATTTGCATTATGGGAGTGGCAGAAGAAGAAGAGAGAGAGAAAGATATTGAAAACTTATTTGAAGAAATAATGATAGAAAACTTTCCCTACCTGGTAAGAGAAATAGACTTACAAGTTCAGGAAGCACAGAAAGTCCTAAACAAGAGAAACCCAAGGAGGCCCACACCAAGACACATCATAAGTAAAATGCCAATGGTTAAAGACAAAGAGAGAATTTTAAAGGCAGCAAAAGAAAAGCAATTACCTACAAGGGAGTGCCCATACAACTATCAACTGATTTCTCAACAGAAATTTTGCAGGCCAGATGAGAGTGGCAAGATATATTCAAAGTGATGAATAGCAAGGACCTACAACCAAGATTACTCTACCCAACAAAGCTATTTTATCTAATATAAAGGGAATATGCTAATTGACCCTCATGCTGTCAAAAAGATGGCAGTGCCCACAGCCAATAAGGAGGAGATATGCTAATCAACTGCCTCGCCCTCAAAGATGGCAGCACCCACAGCCATAAGATGGCAGTGCCCAGTCCCCTTTCCCGCGCACCTACCTCCAGTATCCCCCAGTTCCCTCAGCCCCCAGCTGCCAAGGGTAGGCCTGAGGTGCAGGCAAGCCTCAGATGGCAGCTGCCCAGCCACGCAGGGCTACCTGAGATTCAGCCAAGGCTTGCATGCCAACAGTGGCAGCAGTAGAGGTGTGATGCGGCATCACTTTCCCCTGATTGCTCAGTCATTTCCCACCCCTGAGGGCTCCCGGACTCTGAGAAGTGGCAGGCTGGGCTGAGGGACCCCCCTCCAGTGCATGAATTTTTATGCACTGGGCCTCTAGTCATTTATAATTGAAGGTCACATAAAGAGCTTCACAAACAAGAAAAAGCTAAAGGAGTTTATTACCAACAAATCAGTATTACATGAAATGTTGAAGGGTATTCTTTAAGAAGAAAAAAATATATGAACAATAAAATAGCACTAACTACATATCTATCAACAATTGAATCTAATAATCAAAATAAATGAAAGATATCTAATGAACAAAATATAATAAATGGAAGAATAAAATAGTACCAGAGGCATACAAACATGGAACAGATTGATGAATCTCAGAGGAAAGTGGGAGAGGGGACAGGAAGAGATTAATCAAAGATCTTATATAAATATATGCATTACTTATGGACAAGACACTAGGGTGGTGAATGCCTGAGGTGGGGCGGGAACCAGGTAGAGGGGGCTAATAAAGGAAAAGAGGGGCGTCTGTAATACTCTCAACTATAAATATTTTTAAAAAATAATCAACCAATGAATGGATCAATAAGTAGAAAAACAACATTTCTCTCACTAAAAACCAATAAAATTTTTAAAAAGTAAAAAAACATAAACACCTTAGATTAGGGGTGTCGAACTCAATCAGAGAAGGGGCCAAAATCTAAAATCCAGCCTAAATCACGGGCCAAATGGTTTACTGAACAGTCATAAACTGACAATGTCATAAACTGACAGCGGAGTGCAGTGATGACAGCGCGGTGCGGGCCACATTGCAAGGCCTGGCGGGCTGGATTTGGCCCGCGGGCCTTGTGTTTGACACATGTGCCTTAGATGATCTGTATGCACCAAGTTGAGCTAGAGAAATTCTGTATTAGGCCAGTGTTTCTCAAAGGAAGTGTGCACAGGAAGAACCCAAGGTTCTGGATGCATATCTTAATTGAGCAGGTCAGAGGCTGGGTGGAGGGGGTGGCTGAGAATCTGCATTTCTAACATGCTCCCTGGAGAGGCCCATGCTGCTGGTCTGACAACAAGCTCCTAACCACATATCAAGGGAGAAAAAAACAGCATGATGCTAGCTCCCTCTAAGAGCACCTTCTGCTCAAATTTTCAGGTCTGATATTTATTTAAAGCATTTGAGAAAAGAATCATTTGTTACTCTATGAGCTAATTAGCTCTTACCATAAGCTTTTCACTGAAATTACTGCTGAACCACCTAAAGGACAGCATTTAATGAACAGATTCTTATGAACCATTATAAGCAGGGACTATATCTTACTCATTTTGTTTTTCCCTTGTACTTCCATTTATCTGCTAAATAAATGTTTCCTGGATGAATAGGATTTAAAAGTTGTTGCTATTAAACAGAAAAACCATTAGTTAGTCAGGGAAAACAGCCAATTTTCCTAAGTGTGAGATGTTTACAAAAAGAAGTTTACAAGGTGGAACAAACCACAATATTATCTTGCCTTTAAGCAGCTGAAAGAAGGAAATAAAATAGTTAATTGAGCCCAACTGGTGTGGCTCATCAGTTGAGCATCAACCCAGGAAATAAGAGGTCACTGGTTTTATTCCAGATCAAGACACATGTTCAGGTTGTGAGCTTAATCCCCAGTGTGGGGGGCATGTAGGAGGCAGAAGGTCAATGATGTTTCAATTTCATCAGTGTTTCTCTCTCTATCCCTCTCCCCTCCCCTCTCTCTAAAAATCTAAGCAAAATAAGCCAGTCATAGAAAGACAAGTATCATATGATCTCACTCATATGTAGAATCTAATGAACAAAATAAACTGATGAACAAAATAGATCCAGAGACATAGAAGCATGGAACAGACTGTTGAATCTCAGAGGGAAGGTGGGAGTGGATAGGAAGAGATCAACTAAAGAACTTTATGCATATATGCATAACCCACGGACATAGACAATAGCGTGGTGGGGGCCTGTCACAGAGTGGGGGGGTTAATGGGGAAAAAGAAGTCAATGGGGAAAAAGGGGGACATATGTAGTACTTTCAACAATAAAATTTTTTAAATCAATAAAAACATTAAAAAAGAAATATAAAAAACTGAGAGTGGTGATGTTTTGATTCTTCCAGATTTCATCAGTCAATGCAGTTGTTTTTAAGAGCTGAGATGATGGATTATACTAATCTAGAGGCCCAGTGCACAAATTCGTTCATGGGAAAGGGGGGTGGGGGGAAGGGAGGAATGTTGACTGTGGGAGCACATTGACCACCAGGGGGCAGCTCCTGCATTGAGCGCCTGCTCCATGGTGTTCAGTGTGCATCATAGCAACCAGTTGTTCCAGTCATTCTGGTTATTTGGTTGTAATGGTCACTTAGGCTTTTATATATATAGATTCACTTTTCACCTGGTCCAAATACATAAGCCTAATTATTTGTTACTGTGATACCTGAACAAAATAATATCAGCAATATGTTACATGAACCAAATAAACTATGCCACCAAGGAAGCCAAGATAGGTTAATGCGGGACTGCCCAGATCCTAGTTGTTTGTGAATTATAACTGTTGGCTATCACTGAAAGAATATCACCACAAAAAGTATAACATGGGATTTTCCCTTTCATTAATGAATTAAAATTTGCAATTGGAATCAATCACATGGGCACAAATATTTTCTTTAAGTCAGTGGAGTTAATTTGGGGGTTAATTAAGACCTTAGATTTATGGGAAAATGAAAGGAATGTGGTTTATATATAGGGTTGTCAGGTAAAATGCAGGGCACCCAGTTAGGTTTAATTCTGGGTAAACAATGAATACTTTTTTAGTAAAGTATGTCCCAAATGTTGCATTTTTGTTTATCTGAAATTTAAATATGATTGGATGCTCTGCATTTTCATATGCTAACTCTGGCCATCCTACTACAAGAATCATAGTCGATGAGCCTCTACCATACAGTTGCTTAGAGATTTGTCCCTATAGTTACAGATGCCCTTAGAGGGTGAGCCAAGAGGGCAGCTTGAGCCTTGGACTACAGCTATTAATACAGATTCAACTATATACAAAAAACCAACTATTTACAAAGCATTCGCCCAGTCAAAGCCAGAGACTAATAAATTAAGAATAGAACTCCTTCTTTGGATGCAGGGGATGGAAAAATTAGTCTATTTACCCAGCCATGTCTTACTTGAATTCTTACAGTGGCTGGAATGACTAATTATTTCTATTCTACTAACTATTCTAACTATTCCTCTTATCATACTAACTATTCATCTTAACTACTGAGTCAAGTAATCAAGCAATTGTCATTTACTAACTTTCTACTACATGTTTGGGAGAATACAAGAAAAAATAAAATAAGTTTTTGTCCTCAAAAAGCTCATCACCTAAGATCCACAAAACAATTAAGAATGAATTAAATGCTACTAGTAAGTTGTAGAATTGGTGCTAAGTTCAAAGAAAGCAAGGCCCTATCTGGGTCATAATTATCGTGAAGATCTCAAGAAAATAATGGGAGTCAAGCTGAGTTGAGTAATGTTTGAATAAGTACACTTCAGAAATCCTAAAGAAATCCTAAAATGGACTCTTAAATGTCTCTTAAGAAAGTGTTTTAATTAACTTGTATATTTTAGAACATTATACAATAGAAGAAAACATTCTGGCCTTACATAGCTGTTTGTAGGTATTCTGTTGTACCCTTAGATTCCCTAAGATATACAAACACAGAATTTTATCATTATTTTAGTACCTAGGCTATCTTTCTCAAAAGGCCATATGAATATCCATGAACACATCTCTGGGTGCCCATCATGTACCAGGGTGCCCACTGTGTACCAGGCACAGTACTAGACATCAAAAGAGACATATCTCAGCTTGTGAAGTTTACACAGGTGGGCATCCAGCTGCAGCTGGTTCACTTCACAGGCATCTTTCCTATATTTACCAGGAAGACCAGCCTCCCTATAATTAGCAGTGACTCCTGGGAGCAGCATTTATGCCCAGGAGTCATAAATGAATGAATGCATCTTGCAAATGTTTGACAGATACAATATCTCTATTTAAGTATCTTGCAAATGTTTGACAGATACAATATCTCTATTTAATCTTCTCAACACTGACCTATCCTCCTCCCATATGATTTATATGCCTCACCATGTTATTGTCACTCTTGTTTGTCCAGACTACTCAGAACTAAAAGTAATGATTCCAGTATAAATATAGCACCAAAAATGGGTTATTAGTGCTGGCCAATGTAGATCAATTGATTGGAGGTCACAGGTTTGATCCTGGTCTGGGCACATATGTGAGGAAACCGATTGATTTGTCTCTCTCACATCGATGTTTCTCTCTCTCTCTCTCTCTCTCTCTCTCTCTCTCTCTCTCTCTCTCTGTCTTCCTCCCTCTCTAAAGTCAATAAAAATAAGAAGAATGTGGTATTAATAATATAGAACTATTAACCAGTATGAGGTAGATATTGTATATTTGCAAATAAAGCCTAACATTATTTTTTTTTTTTAGGCAGCTGATATCTGTGGTATATAAAGAATATAAGCTGCATGGAGTTGCAGATTTTTTACTATTTTGTTCATTACTGTCTCCCCAATGCCAAGAAAAGTGCATGGCTAGTATAATTTACCATATATAATTGTTAGATGGATGAATAAAAATTATTAAGCTTATGATCAATTAAACAGCCAGATCATTTTTACTTAAACTTTTACAAACAAAAAACAATCTCCTTTATTACTCAAGCTTGATCTTTCTTTTTGTCCTTCTCACCCAAGGACACACCTTTTATTGATTTCAGATAGAGGAAGGAAGAGGGGTGAGAGAGACAAACATCAGTGTAAAAGAGAAACATTGATCTCTATTGTCTCCTGTATGTGCCTACACTTGACACTAACCAACAGAGCCACACTGGTCAGGTTGCTCAATCTTGACCTTTTGAGCTTTGTCACCCCCTGCATAATAGAACACCTGGAATGTAATGGTCACAAATTCAAAATCTACATTCCCATGGTGATTCTGGGAACCAAAATAATTTCATAGCACTTGGGAGTGAGGCTTTTTGCCTTTTTTTTTTTTTTCCCAATAAACTCAGGCTATTTTGGGGGTTCCATTCAATGTTTCACATGATCAGAAATATTCTGAATTTTGTTCTCTCATCTATTTCTATTAATTATACCTCTCAACTGAGGGTCGTCTGCATATTTGGTTGGTACACATATATCCCATATGCCTTTATCCAAATCCTTAACGTCTTCAGTGAAAAGGTTATATGTCAGAGCTCCATAGTGTTCCACCAGAAGCCCCATCAATACAACTGAGACATTAATAAGCTGGATTCAATTGCTGTCAACTTGCTAACCCAGCAAAACTCTCATCTAGAAGATCATCTTCTCTATAAGAAGACAATCAGATCTGTTGCAAAAGGACATTCCTCAGTTTTACACACCACATAATACTACTTAAAAGGAAAATGCATACTTGAAAATATTTGTTCTTAGGAAATCCATGGTGGCTCCTAGCAACCAATAAAGATCACTAACCATCTGTTTAACTGTTCCAGAATTTTACTGTGCATTGAAGTAAAACTTCCTGGTATATACATCCTATATTCTTAACCTTTTTATGTTTTAAAAATTTACCAACATCTCATACATTGTGTTCACCATCATTTCAACTGTGATTCTTTTGTGATAAGTGCAGTTTCTTCAGTCCCCTGGGATGTAACAAATCTAAAGGTGAACTAATTTTATAACTTTCTCTAGGCCCTATTTATATAGCTATATTATATATACCATCATTGTTAACTATGTGTCAAGACTGTAGTAAGTATTTGTAATGATTTCATTTAATACAACAATCCTACCTAGTAGATATGATTCTCCCCTTTCAAAAAAGGACAACGAAGTCTCCAAAAGGTTAAGTACATGTTTCAAAATCATACAATTAGTTATTAGAATTATTGATATTCTAAAACTCCCAAACCCATCATTAAGTACTTACACTATAACTTCATATTAGTTAAGTTATAAGAATATAGAAGAACTTATATAAATTCAGAGTTATTTGTACAAAATTATAACACTAAAGTCAAGGTATTACATTTCATAATTAACAATACAATATCCACTTCCAGGGGTGCAGAGATTTGTAGAACTATTTTGAAATTTAGTGGAAGCTCTCAAGATATTTGGTTGTAAACATCCTGATACATTAAATCCCAGTGGGTCAAAATGAACTAGAGGAAGGGACATTCCTATGCAGAAGGAATAATTAGGAGTCCAGTAATTATAATTAGAAAGAGCCTTCATCAGCCCAGATCTGCTAGTGTCATCAAAAGGGAGAATAAAGTGGACAGAGAAAAGAGGCCAGAGGTCAGCTACAAGCAAATGGAAAACCAAAGTTCTATTAACCTTGCATAGGTTGATAGTTATATCCCTACAGATCAGTATTCAATCTTTCCAAAACATGGCCAAGAGGAATGGTCACCCCCAAAAGCAATTAGGAAAAATTCAAAATAATAATGTCACTAAAAAGCAACTTGAGATGATGAAAAGTACCTCACTTAACTAACCATTTATTGTCTACCAGGCCCAAAGTAAACATTAGCTGATACATCTATGCCAGAGGGTAAATGGTTTACATAGCAATCTATATCAAAGTCTCTATAATCTCCTGAAATGTACAAAAGGGAAGTAGGCCCAAGCACAGAGAGAAAACTTGACTGGAAAAACAGCATATGGGCATCACTGTAGACTCCAGACTGCATGGTAAATGAGAAAACCCATAAAGAGCCAGCAAAACATTTTAAAGTTAATTCATGAAGAAAAAAATGAGTGCCAAATGCGCAAGTAGGCTCCATTCCAAACCCCCCAAGCTGGAGGGAACACCAGGACCCAGAGGACAGGCACTCCATTAATACACGTGCTTCTGTGAAATGATGGCCACATCGTTTCTCCCTCCAGTCCAATTCTCCACAGTTCAAGGATTCTCAAATTCTGAATGCATGCGAAATGAGAAAAGTTAGAAAAACACAAAAGAGGAGATAAAGGAAAGTTCAGCATTTTTTTTACTGTTTGTCTTCCAATCATGGTTCACTGGCAGGGGAAAAGTGTGGCAGCAATTTTGAGAATTATCAGAAAGGAAAGGCAGCAAAAGACCTTTCCTTTGTGTCGGCATTCTTGGAAAATGGTCACTTAGCTATTCAGGTGAAAGAAGCCATTGGAGGATACGAGATGGAAGGAAACATAATCAGACAGGAGACAAGGTGATTATCAGTGATGGCAAAGCTACGATGATGGAGGAACAGGTCTCCCCACGGGAGCACAAGATGAAAGTTACATCAACAAGCCATCAGTGAGCCTAACCAGCTTTCTGTCTTCTTCTCAGGCACGTCTGAGTTACCCTTCCATCAGGGAAAGGCCTCTCTTAGGGGAAAAGCAGACAGCTCTCAGGAAAAGACCTGAAAGGACTAGGTCTCCCACCATCCACTACCCTTTTTTCCTAATTGGTCCAGAAAATTAATTCCCAGACGTTATTTCATTTTTACAACAACTTTATAAAGCAGTCTTTATTTTTCCTATTTTATAGATGATTGCCTTGGGTTTATAAACACTTAATTGCTCTTCCTCCCTCCCTCTGGAGTTGCTCCTTTGTTAACCATTCTCCATGCCATCTCCTGAGCCATCATTTCATAACATAGAACAGAACAAACTTCTTAGCTTGAAATCCTCCAGTGGCTCTCTGTAGTCCAGAATAAAGTTTTAACAACTTGGCATGACATATCAGGTCCCTTGTGGCTAAGTCCTCACCTGTCCATTCCATCTCATCTCCTACCGCTGCCCCACGCTGAAACTTTATTGGGCGTGGGCAGCTCTCACACACCTGTGCACACCTTCTCTGGCCATACAGGTGTGCTCATCCTCCTCATGTCTTCTTATTAAACTATTCATTCTCCAAGACTCATTCTGTATCACCTCCATTGAGAACCCTTTGCTATTCCTTAACTTTCATAGGGCTGAACCCCTCTCCTTGGGTCCACCCCAGTTCTTTGATCAGCCTGTTGTTATACATACTGCATTGCATCCCAAGTATCTGTATGTATGCACATGTGTATATGTATTTAAATGATTTCACATTCAGATTTAAGTTCATAAGGTTACATATCAAACTGATAACTGGTTACCTCAGAAAGTGTGCTAGGGTGGGAGGAGACTGTCCAGTTTGTCTGAAGTAGGGTTATTCAACCGAACCACAAAGAGAGAAAAATTATTCAAGTGACTATTTTCTCATTATCCCAGGGATGTACCTTTCGAGCTGTGTAGGAGAGAAAGTTAACACAGCATATTCAGTGAATACTTTAAGGTATTAGAGCTTGATTTTCTCACTGAACCCAATTAGAGAAAGGTTATTAGACTGTTGCATTGCCAAACTTTTATAAAGAGCAGTTTTAAAGCTCTTGAATACAATCATTAACACCTGGCTCAACAAACAATATCCAGAATGCTGGACACAGACAAACACATACAGATTCATTTAACTGCTTAAGCAATCAGATCTGACACATCTAACTGCAAGGTGTTGGGCAAGTCATTAAATACTTTCTGATCACATTTCCTCATTTGTTAAGTGAACACTGAAATATGTGTCTAATTATCTACCTATATACATATATAGATCATAATATATATAAAAACCCAGGGTCTGTAATGATCGAAGGCCTGAATGAACACCAGAAATCAAGTCCTGCAGTCAGTGCTGGGTCGCCATGGCGACCCAGTACTGACTGCTGAGGGGGCTGTGGATCAGGCCCGAAAAGAGGCTGAGAGAGAGAGAGGCAGGGTTTGATCCACAGCTTCTGTGGCAGCTGTTGATCAGCCCTTGCCTCTCTCTTTCTCTCTGGGCTTCACCAGCAGCTGTGCCTGTTTTCTCTCTGGGTTTGCAGAGGCTGCTGATCAGCCTCGTCTCTCTGATCAGGTCCAGAGATAGGCCTGAAGATGCTGACTGGCATAGACACTGGATCAGAACCAAATCTGGGTAAACTGTGAGGAGCCAATGGCTGCCTAGGAGGGAGAGCTTTTGATTCTGACTGGCATAGAAACTGACCAATTAGAACCCAATCTGGGTGAACTGCGAAGGCAGAACCTAAGGTAGGGGCTGAGGAGGGGTTTTAAGGGCAACAGCTGTTTGATGTAAGGTGTAAGAAAGTGGTTCAATTTTTTAATGACTGGTTTGGCAATATAGTGCATATGGCTGGCTATCAGCTAATAGGGATTATGTATTTTTGTCTGCCAAGAACATCTCCTCCTGCTGAAAAAGGCTTTCTCCCCCATTTAAGCAATCTTATCCTATATAATTTATCTATACCACATGTGTCAAACACAAGGCCCGTGGGCCAAATCCAGCCCGCCAGGCCTTGCAATGTGGCCCGCACCGCGCTGTCATCACTGCACTCCGCTGTCAGTTTATGACATTGTCAGTTTATGACTGTTCAGTAAACCATTCGGCCCGCGATTTAGGCTGTATTTTAGATTTTGGCACCTTCTCTGATTGAGTTCGACACCCCTAATCTATACTGATAAAAGGGTAATATGCTGCCCTGGCTGGTTTGGCTCAGTGGATAGAGCATCGGCCTGTGGACTGAAGGGGCCTGGGTTCGATTTCGGTCAAGGGTACATGCCTGAGTTGTGGGCTCAATCCCAAGTAGGGGGCATGCAAGAGGCAGCCAATCAATGATTCTCCTTCATCATTAATGTTTCTCTCCCTGCTTTTCTCTATGAAATCAATAAAAATACATTTTTTAAAAAGGGGTAATAAGCTAATTAGACTGGGTCAACCGGCCATCTTCTGGATGTCCGACTTCCTTCTGAACAAAGCCATGGTGGTAGGGGCTGAGGCAAATGCAGTTAGGGGCGATCAGGCTGGCAGAGGCAGTTGGGGGAAAGATCAGGCCAGCAGGGGAGAGCAGTTAGGGGCGATCAGGCAAGCGGGCAGGCAGGCAGAGGCAGTTGGGGGTGATCAGGCAGGCAGACAGAGAGGTTAGGGGAGATTAGGCAGGCAAGCAGGCAGAGATAGTTAGGGGAGATCAGGCAGGCAGGCAGGCAGGTGAGCGGTTAGAAGCCAGCAGTCCCAGATTGTGAGAGGGATGTCCAACTGCCAATTCAGGGATCAGGCCTAAACTGGCAGTCAGACATCTCCCAAGGGGTCACCAATTGGTGAGGGTACAGGCTGGACTGATGGCACCCCCTCCCGCCGGGCACAAATTTCGTGCACCAGGCCACAAGTGTGTGTGTGTTTGTGTGTGTGTGTGTGTGTGTGTGTGTGTGTGTGTGTATATATATATATATATATATATATATATATATATATATATATATATATTTTAGAGGTAAAACATATTACATATACATATATATGTATTATATAAAGAGATATCTTGTCTATTAATAATAGGCCATCGACACAGACAATAGTGTGGTGAGGGTCAAGAGAGGGGGAGTGGGGACTGGGTGGAGGTGGAAAGGGGGTGAGTAATGGGGGCAACTGCAATAGTATCAAAGGGAAAAAAGAAAAAAAAAGAATATAGGCCACCCCAGGAATGACCAAAACTCAAAATCCAAAGCTTCAAATCATCTCTCTTTGTTACCAGCAGATGGGGCTATAATCAACATTAGAATAGGAACCTACCACACATTGGAAATCAACTGCTTCTTAAGTATGCAAGCCAGTTTTTGTTTTGTTTTTATGATTAAGTATTTCATGTGAAAGTCTCTCATTGTGAAATGAGTTCTGCTTTGAATCCTAAAACAAACAAACAAACAGCAAAACACTTGTGTACAGCCCACCACATTTTCAAAAAAGTATCTCTGGCATCTTGAGTACAATTTAGGGCACACAGGGTAGGAGGCTGGCCAGCACTGTGTGGAGGGAGGCCAGACTGGAGCCTGTAATGACACCATGTGAGGGGCACCCACTAGGCTGGCCTTGTCTCTATGGGACTGTGTGTAGGCTCTCCTCATCTAGAAAGTAACTACTCAGGTCCTTTCCAGCTCTAGGAATCCATAAACCTAAAATTATAATGAGGCAAAGGGTACAAGGTATTCATGGGCCCATAAAGCCAATATTCAGTGTTCTCAGGATAGTGCTTGCTGCACAGAAGCCTTGATTACCATTCAGCCTTCAACAGCTCTCTTTCTGCCTGAGTAAGTTTGTCATACATGGAACAGGCTTTCCTGAGACAGGAAGCCATTTACACAGAAAGGTTTTCTTTATCTTCCCCAGTAGCCCTGGAAAAACAGATTAATGACCAAATGATTTGCTCATATCTAGAATAGCTCCAGAAGACTTAGCTGGGGACTGGCTGTCTTTAGTCCATAGGAGAAATGAGTTAGGTCCAAATAAGGGTGAAGAACATATGGAAGAATGAATAAATGAACAATTAATTGTGGCTCTCCTAAAGACTTATAGACCAAAGACACTTAAAAGCTGAATACCTGAATTTAAAAAAAAAATAGATTTGACTGTATAATTTCTTTCCCCCGTCTGTTATCAGCCATTATAAGTTGCCAGTGGGTCTCAAACTTGGCTGCGTGTTACGATTACCAGAGGGGTTTTACAATATATTGATAACTGGGCCCACTCTTGGAATTACGATTTCATTTAAGGCTTGGGATATAGTATAGGCATTGAGATTAAAAAACAAACAAACAAACAAACAAACAAAAACAACAACAACAAAACCCAGAAAAGTTCCCACGTGACTCAAATGCAAAATTTAAGAATCCCTATTGTTATTGAATTCATAAGCACTTTAGAATCTGAGAAAGGATTCACCTTTAGATGTTTAGTGTTGGAAATTCCATCATTTTAGTTGCATTTTAAATTTATCTTGGCTTAAATTTACATTTACTTCATAATGGTACTGGTTTTTTAAAAATATATTTTTATTGATTTCAGAGAGGAAGGAAGAGAAAGATATAGAGACATCAATAATGAGAGAGAATCATTGACTGGCTGCCTCCTGCATGCCCCACAGTGGGGATTGAGCCCGCATCCTGAGCATGTGCCCTTGACTGGAATAGAACTGTGATCCCCTGGTTCATAGGTTGATGCTCAACCACTGAGCAACACCAGCCAGGCAATTATGGGACTGATTTAAAGGTTCAGGGTGTCCTGAAACTGAAGGTCCAAGGCTACTTGGCCAACACATTAGTCCTCTCAAGAAAAGAGTACAAAAAAAGCAACAACAAACATCAACGGGTTAATTGTAGCTTCTAATATTCTTTATTAAAGCTTTGAAACACTAACACATTTAAGAAAATGTCACTTCCTTCTCTGGATTTTTTGGTAACTTTTTGTAGAAGAGTAATATATATTTCTCTGGATGTTTTCACATGAGAATAGATGCCTAGTCTTGGAGACCATCAAGGCACTCACCCGCCTAGGACTTGAGATGAGATCTTATAGCTCTGACTTTCTAGTTCCACTGGTTTGAAAATACAGCATCCAGCAGCACCTTCGAAGGGGAATCTTCAAAGGTTTGTTCCAAGTCCACTGGAGATCATTACAACGTGAACGGAGAAGCCAGGCCTATGTGAAACACTGCTGAGGCCTGGAACCGGTGCCGACACCTGTCCCACACCCTGCAGCCTCATCAACACACTCTGACCCCCAGAGACACTGGGAGCTTTAATGCAGGGAGCATCTCGAAGTTTCTAGCTCTGAACACTTGCATTTAGGTGAACATAAAGGAAAGGGGACTAAAGCAACACACTGGAAATCTGGGGTATCTTTCCCTTTTCTTTCCTACTACAAAAGCTTTCTCTGTGCTGATACTCGCAGTGAGCGTCTGTGTTGCACACTCAAACCCAGGACTATGCCAAGTCAACAGGTGCCCCGAAAAGCAGGCTCAGCTGCAGGGCTCTGGCACAGGCAGAGCTTTCACTTTGACATAGTGACCAGGGGCTCTGGCAGGAAAGGAGAGGCACAGGCCTGCTGCCCATGCTCCTCCCAAAGAAGGAGCACCTGGGCCAGGTGAGCACAATCCCAGCGGCTCACTCACTCTGCTCCAATACTGTGCCATCCTATATAATAAAAGCCCAATATGCACATCGACTGAATGGCAGAATGACCAGTCGCTGTGACGCACACTGACCATCAGGGGGTAGACATTCAATGCAGGAGCTGCCCCCTGATGGTCAGTGCACTCCCACAGAAAGCACCGCTCAGCCAGAAGCCGGACTCACTGCTGGCAAGCACAGCGGCGGTGGCAAGAGCCACCTCAGAGGCAGCATTAAGGAGCAGCAAGCCAGGCTCACAGCTGGTAAGTGCAGTGATGGTGGTGGGAGCTTCTACCACCTCCGCTGCAGGTGGGTGGTAAAGAGCAAGGGGTCCTGGACTGCAAGAGCCCTGGATTGTGAGAGGGTGTCTATCTGCTGGCTTAGGCCCGATCCCTGAAGGATAGGGCCTAAGCCAGCAGATGGATATCCCCTGAGGAGTCCTAGATTGTGAGAAGGTGCAGGCCAGGCTGAGGGGACCCCCTCCCTGCCCCTAATTCCCCTCCCCCACCCCCCGTGCATGAATCTCATGCACTGGGCCTCTAGTTTACTTATAAAGCAGAAAGCAAATCATAAAAGAAAGAGGATGTGGTGCAAACAAAGTAAGAAGAAAAATAGAAAAATAAGGAGGGAATTCTGCTTTGAAGCCCTAATATCAGTTCATTTTCAGCTTTAAGAGAGTTGAACCTGTGCCATATACATTCTCGCTATTCTAAGAAAGTGCCCACCGCAGAGATAATGGCGCAGAATCCAGCATTCTTTCGTTTTTGCACATCAGTAATTAGTGCTGTCTCAGCCTGTGCCGGTTAGACCCGGGCTTCAGAAAAGCAGGCACATTCAAATGGAAGGAAATAGTTTCCAAGTATCTATATGTTGAGAATTCATTAGGATGCTTGTGATTGATTGATCTTGTGCCATATATATGCTATACATATGTGGGGGGGAAAGTAGGTTTATAGATGTGAATATGTGAAACACAGAGCTTATTATTATTTATTATTGTATCATTTTCCCCCTGTGTGTGTGTGTGTGTGTGTGTGTGTGTGTGAATTTAAAACGACAGAGATAATCTCCGTTCATGTATAATAAAGGCAACTCTGTATTCTTTTTTGAGAAAGCAAGAGGGAGTTTCTCCCTAAGTGTGACCGGAGTCATGATTAGGAAGCACAGCATGCTTTGCTTTGCGGATGATTTCTAAGAGGAGGCGTGTGATAGACACAGCTCTGCAAACTGCCATTTTATGTGGATGGGGTTAAATGCTGAGACAGTTCTGAGGTTATAGTTTTATCCTGTTCTGCTAATAGATGTGATAGGATTATGATAACCTAAGGGATGTCAGCTCGTAAGAAAATTCCCAGGATGAGCTCCAGGGCTAGGTGCAAATTCTCAGAAATGATATACTAATAGATTGTGTCTAATAAATGAGTTGCTGTTCACAGTTTTCTATTCCAGAGTTCAAAAAGAGATTAGGAAAGCAATTGAGCCATGAGGGATGAGGAATGAGAGGACAGAAGAACTCCAGCCACATGGACGGTCTCTGACAATTACATCGGGACAGCCAGGGGGAGAGGGGAAGGAAGGAGTGGCTTTGCTCTTCTGCTCAAAGAAAATAGTTCCTGTGCTCAGGCAGTGGCCATGGTCTGCACGCCTAGTCGGGGGAGGCCCGGCCAGCCTGAGGCCACACACAGCCACCACGTGCATTTTAGATGATTCTGCAAGACAGAGAGTTTTTCCTCCAAGCATCAGAGCATACTGTCTATACTTCACTGAGGTCCTTAGAGCTTTTCAATCTAGTTTCCTCCAGATCCTCCGGGTTCTCAATAAATATTTTAGAAACTGTCATGAAACACAACCACACAGCTGCGGTAGGCACTAAGGACAAGCTCACATGTCCACTGGTATTCACTCACTGACAGGATGCGTAATGAAGTGATAAACTTGAACTTAAAAATTCACTCTGACAAAACACTACATCTTCTACCTGTTTACATATTGGGGTTCTATGTAAGAATTTATTTTTAAAATTTTTTAATGTTTAATTTTTTAAAAATTAAATCCTTATTGTTGAAAGTATTACATATGCCCCATTTTCCCCTTTATTGACTCCATCTAGCACACCCCCGCCTCCCTTCCCAGGCTGTGCTTCAGGCAGCACATATGCTAAAATTGGCATGATACAGAAAAGATTAGCATGGCTCTGGGCAAGAATTATTTTTAAAAGTGTTCTGCTAATAAAAAAGAAGAACATGAAAGAAAGGGAGGATAAAAGAAAACAGTACAAAAATAATACAGAACTGAATAAAGAGGTTTCTCCCCTACTCCACCTAGAAAAGACTATTATTAATATATTTTCAGATACAAAGGGAAGACCTGTCCTCAGAAAGTTATTCCCAAAGGTGCTAATATACTTCTTCCCGAACTTGTGGTCTCTTTCGAGTTGTTGTTTTTTGAAATTATATTATAGTCAGAAAGAAGCCAAAAATGCACAATAGAGACAAGCAGGGGTGAGGAGATATGTGCATGCACACACACACACACACACACACACACACACACACACACACATCTCCACACACATGTATATATACATGCATACATATATACGGGGTGGGGCAAAAGGATGTTACAGTTGTTTGTATGAAAAATAATACTATGATAAATAAATAAAAATGCAAGAATAAACTCTGTGTTTTGCATACTCACAATTATAAACTTACTTTTTCCCCATCCTGTACATACACACATGCATGAATGTACCCACATGCATACACACATTCACATACATATATACATATACACGTGTGCATGTGTAGTCCCATACATACATACACACAAGCTGGGGGCCATGCTCCTTAAGCCCAGCCTACAGTCACACAGTGGCTGGGTCCACAGCACTGGAGCTGCTGTGTCATGAGAGGCTGGGGTAGCCAGTACTGTGCAACACACTCTGCAGGCAAAAACACTGGCAGAATGATTTATCTCTGAGAAAGGATGCCAAGAACACTTGAGAGGTAATGAAACAGAGCACAGGAGCCTGGGTGGAGGTAGGAGCAAAGCGGGTGCCAAAGCAGGCACAAAACTGAGTCAGGATTATTTCCCAGTCTCATGATGCAAAATCAGAAGGCAGCTCAAGCCCCTATGTGAACTGTGCTGGTTAGTTCAGGAGCCTTAGAGGGAAGAAAACTAATGTGGGAATAAAAACTGCTCATCCTAGGATCTTGCAGTAAGGGTGTGGCATGAGATGAACCATCTGGTGAATTTTCCTCTTTCATCTTCTCTCTCATTTTTTCTTGGGAGGTGAGGAGTGGAGCTGGTGGTGGTGGACTTCATAGCTAAAGGTCTAATGTGGTTTGAGAAATTAACACAGAGCAGTTCTGCTAAATAAGTTAGCCTGTTAGATGTCATGGTGGAAGGCTACACAAAATGCCACCAACTGCACTACAGACAGAAGCAGGTGGGGGGAGAAGGGGAGGGGACAGAGAAAAGTAAGACTTCTTATGTCACTGTCACTCTTTCTCAAAACTTACTAGACAGAGCCCCTGAGAAAGCATCACCGTACATTATTTGAAGAGAGCCTGCATGGAACTCACAGACCTAGACTTCATTAAACATCGAGAGAGTACCTATGAGTGTCAGACATGGGATATAAAGATAAATAAAACACAGTCCCTGAAACCAAGCAGCTCCCTGGCCAGTGTGGGAAGAAAGCTCTCTACACAAACATGATGCAGCACAACCAACACCCTGGCAGGGCTCAGGGCATGGGCTCTGGGAGCACAGCCTGCTCCAAGTCTCGCTCTGCCCGAGGACGCAGTAGGGCTCCACCCCAGAGGTGATACTACTAGAGCTAGGTGTTGGCAAGTTGGCATAGAAAGACAAGGAAAAGAGCCTGCCAGGGAGAGGAAACAGCATTTGCAAAAACAGAAGTGAGGTGTGCTGTGTTGGGACATAGAATACTCAAATGGATGGAGCCCAGGAGGACATATCAATGAGGGCAAATTGGGGAATGTTATGAGAGGCTCTGTTGCCCAGTTCAGCAGTATGGGTTTTACTCTAAAGCAACTAAGAAGCAGTGTGCAAGTATAAACTGGAGCTCTACTAGTAAAAAAAAAAAAAAAAAAAAAAAAAAAAAAAAAAAAAAAGTAAATTAAATTGAGCAACGTGAAGTAGTTCTTTACACTGTGCTGGAGGCTCTAACTCTCTCTCCCCTACTAATGGTGCCATTTTAAACATGTACTCCCCTTTTAATTTCCCGAGTGTAAAATTCATAACCACTTTTCTCTCAGGTCAGCAGTAGTCAACCTTTTTCATCTCTTGGCACACGTAAAATTACTAAAATTCTGCATCACATGAAAAAAAATATTTTTTGCCAAACTGACCAAAAATAAAAGGTATAATTTTGATACATTCACACTGGATGGCTATTGTTGTGTTGTCTATTGTCATTTTTTTTTGACAGTCAAAAGGAAAATAGGTCAGGTATTGTATGTTTTAAAAATTTTTGCAGACACTTGTTGAAAATCACTATCTTACATCATGAACAAGTAAAAACTCAATTTGACTATAGTGTATATGTCTAGATTTCCTTGAGGACTCAGACTAATGCACGAGCTCTTAATAGATAGTTATGGGGAGATAGCAAGTTCATAACTCTTTGCAATAATAGTTTATTTCCTCCAAAGGGAATTTTGAGAAAAAAACAATATCTCTCATTTTGTAGGGTTTTATTCTTCAGAGTTTCCCTGTATCTCCAGAACTGGAATGCTATTGCCTGAATATTTCTTGACTTCAGAAACTACACTGTACATATTGAAAAGATCTTTTCATTTTCATCAATCACAAGCAAACACTTGGAGTAGAGAAAGTGGCAGCTACTTGGTGGAATTTCTGACAATACAGAAACACACCCCTTTCCGTGGGCTCCTAGCATGCAGCCACTGGTCATTTGTCAGTCTGATCTCTGTATTTTCAGAGATATACTATCTGCTCTCTCCTTAGCTATCATTTAAACACAGTACTTAATAATAACACAGAATGGAGGTCAAGGCAGTGGATTTCATGGCTACCTCTCTGAATTAGTATGTGTTCAAACTTGGCAAAGCACAGAACTTAAGAGAGACTGAATAGACCAAGTGTCTCCCAGTTAACACTAGCGCCTCATCTCCAAATATACTGGAAAGACTCTTTGAAGTGAAGATTAAATAAAGAGAATAACAATCAAGTCCATCTAGTAGAGAGGTAGTGAATGCTAACTGATAGCCAAGGTCTTCCCAATTGCCAACTCTTCCCAATCCTATTACAATATCATTACTAGATTGATGGAACCTGGGAATCACGTATATTTTTAAAAGTTTCTGGCAATTCTGAGGACTAGTCAAATTTGGAAACCAATGTTCTAGCCAGCCCTCCATTTACAGATAGGAAAATTAAGTGACTACAACAAACTCTCAGCTGGTTATAACAGTATGTTGTGGAACACAATTTTCTTTATAGTCTACTAGAGGTCTGGTGCATGAAATTCATGCACTCAGTGGAGGGTGGGGGGCAAGGGGGTGTATCTCAGCCCAGTCTGTGCCCTCTCATAGTCTGGGAGCCCTTGGGGGATATCCAACTGATGGCTTAGGCCCACTCCCTGCCATTGCTACTACACTCGCCAACCATGAGCCCAGCTTCTGGCTGAGCAGCACTCCCCCCTGTGGGAACACACTGACCACCAGGGGAAGCTCCTACAATGAGCAGAATCAGGCCAAAACTGGCTCTCTAAAATCCTCCAAGGGGTTCTGGATGTGAGAGAGCACAGGGCAGGCTGAGGGACCCCACCGGTGCACAGTCAGGGCCAGGGAGGGACACAGGAGTTTTCTTAGCCAAGGAGGGACTGTGGGACAGCTCCAGTGTGTGTCTGGACCTTCTTGCTCAGTCCCAATTGGCCCAGTAGCAAGCTTACCTACCAGTTGGAGTGTCTGCCCCTGGTGGTCAGTGCACATCATAGTGAGTGGTTGAGTGGCCTTAGCATATCATTAACATATTATGCTTTGATTGGTTGAACAGACTATTGGATGACTAGACATTTGGCATGTTAGGCTTTTATTATATAGGATGAGGGAACAAGTTTGTATAGATGAAGTCATAAATCTGTGAAAATTAAACAGAATCCTTATTTAAAATAGACTTGTGAGCCCCTAGCTGGTCTGGTTCCATGGATAGAGCATTGGCCCTTAGACTGCAGGGTTCTGGGTTTGATTTCGGTTAAGGGCATGTACCTTGGTTGTAGGCTTGATCCAAGACCATGGTCAGGGCACATGTGAAAAGCAAACAATTAATGTGTCTCTCTCATATTGATGTTTCTCTTTCTCTCTCTCTCTCTCTCTCTCTCTCTCTCTCTCTCTCTTTCTCTCTCTCTCTCTCTCTCTCCCCCCTCTCCCTCCCATTTTCTTTAAAAATCATGGAAAATATCTTCAAGTGAGGATTAACAACAAAAAATAGACTTGTGAGGCTAGAACTTCTCACTATGTGTCACTCAGTGTAAACTACTGACCCCAATAGGAAGAGGTGTACTTGCATGTCTTGCAGAAAGTGACACTATTTTACCACCTCGGTAGGAGGAAGATTCTTCCTTGCCCAGCAACAGCTTAGTCAATGGGAGACCACCATGACTTCACCAATGAGAAGCCTCTATACTTAAAATGTCAGTTTCCTGCAATGGACTATGTTTACAATAGCCCCTCCCAAGTCCATAAAAGAGCCTTCCTCTTCTTGTTTCTCTAGACTTGTTCAGAGTTTGCTCTCAGACCACACACCCTTAATTGCAATTCTTTGTTCTTCCCAGATAAATCCATTTTGCTGGATAAATATATATTAAATAGACTATTTGTTAAATGTCAACAAGTCAAAACAACAGTCTCTTTAAATAAAATATGTTCTACCACCTACCAGGTTTAAATTTTGAATTCTTGGACTTCTGTCAAGATGATGTCATGGGGATGCTTTCTGGGGTCAAAGTGAAGGGCACACACAATAGGTGGGCACATTTCCTTGGCCCTGAGGCACCTCCCCCAGCAGAGAAGGGCAGAGGGCTGGAGCTGATGCAGTGAACCAGAGCTCCTTGTGCCCATTAAGAATGCATCTGCTTGCAGAAGACAGAGCCTGCCACAGTGAGAGGCAGTTTGGTTGTTCTGGTTGTTCCGCCATTTGGTCTGTTTGTATATTAGTCTTTTATTATATAGGATTATTCATCCTGACTAAAAACAGCTTGATAAGTGACTGTTTTTATCAAATAGAAAGTGGGGAGAAATGTTAATTGCTCCCCATACACTTCAACCACTTAAAATGTGAAAAGCCCATGGGAGACAGAAGAAGATGAGAACTTTAGAATAATTCTGAAAGACCTGAGACACGTGGTAAAGGTCAGATGCTAAGAAAACGACAGCCTTGCTGAAGAAAAGGAATAGATTTAAACCATTTGTGAAGATTATCTGAACTGCAAACAATTCCACTTGGATTCATGCATATTGGAATTCTAATCCTAACATATGAAATTTCTACGCAAGCAATTTGGCACACATTTTTCAAAGATAAAGAAGAGATCCACTGAATGCAGCCTTATAGGAATATTAACATGAACTTAATTTTAACTTGTAATGACTTATGAAATAATAATGCAGGAAACCATTTCTCTGTGGAGTTATACAAGATATGAATCAGAGCTTATACTGCCAGTAACAAAAATGTGTAATTTAGTACAAAAAGCCGAAAACCCTTCAGAGTCAAAGGAAAGGCTCCACAGTTGAGTTTTCCAAATCCAGGGGAAGCGCCAAAGCCGAGGAGGCTGAGAAGAGCCTGGAACTCTGAGGAAAAGGGAAGGAGACTGAGCCCTGAGGTGGAGCCATCTCCAAGGAGGGACTAGACAAGCCAGCTTCTGAGGAGCATGTCATGGAGGTTCCAGGAAGTGACAAAGCTCTGGGTAAGGAAATAAATTTGATGGCATATTAAGATGTTGAGTTTTCTGATTTGTCACACACAAAAAATCAATTTTTATGTCATGGTTTAGTCACTTGGCACAATCCTTTGGCTTGTATTTATTTTTTGACTCACACTAACGTAAAAAGAGACATTCATTTTTTTTCTAGAAATTCAAAGAGGTAATTCTGTCCTGTCGGTTTTACTCAGCCAGCTCTAAGGGAAAAGACAACTAGGTGAGAGGGGATACTTTTGGATCCCAAAGAAGACAAGCTTACCCAGAAGAATATGTAGTCTCACCACGAGAATAAATAACTCATCCCTAGTTTTTACAGCCATTTTGGGGGAAAAAAAAAGTTATGGAGCTCACTCTTCCAAGATTACTTTTGACTCCTCATCTTTTTTTTTTATATCTTATCTCAAATATATTATGAAATACTCTTAAATTTTTTCAAAGAATATTTCCCTACAGCCACTGAAAATGACCATAAAACATACTTTTTTTATTGTCAAGATCCAATCATAACTAAAAACCCTAAAATAAATAAAGACAGTGGGTGGTTAAATTAAATTAAAGGCACAAAAACATGAAACAAAAAAAAAGAGGAAAACCAGTGTTAGGGTAAATCTAATTTATTGTGTCCTTTATTATTGGTAGAATTATTTTTTACTTTAGCTTCTGGCCATACTTAAATTTAATAAGCATGCCTTCCATGTCTTCATTCAAGATATTTTTCTATTTCATTATTGGAAAGAATATGTTCTGAGCTTGTCCTGAGGAAAATTCCTAGAAATTGCCTTTCAGGTTTATACAGATCTACTGATCAACCAGTCCCTGGTCATGTGCACTCAATCACCTAACCATGTAAGTGTGGTATTATGGAGTTCAGATTTTTCTTTTCTGTTCTTTTTTATTGATTTTTAGAGAAAAAGGAAGGGAGGGAGTGAGGGAAGGAAAGAGAGAGAAAGAGAGAAATGTCAATGTGAGCATGAAACATCGATCAGCTACTTCCTGCACATCCCCTAATGGGGATCGAGCCTGCAACATAGGTATGTACCCTGACTGGGATACCCAACCAACTGAGCCACATTAGCCAGGGTGGAGTTCATACTCTTCCATCTCTCCTACAGAGATACTCATTAACTCATTCAACAACCACATATTGAACATTTATGTCAGGCCCTGCAAGTGCTAAACTATGACTCTCAGCCCTGCCCTCAAGGAAATCACAGTCTAGTCCAGTGGTTGGCAAAATGCGGCTCAAGATTTGAAATGCAGCTCTTTGGCCCCTTGAGTGTGGCTCTTCCACAAAATACCACAGCCTGGGCAAGACTATTTTGAAGAAATGGGGCTAGAAGAAGTTTAAATTTAAAAAAATTGGCTCTCAAAAGAAATTTCAACCGTACTGTTGATATTTGGCTCTGTTGACTAATGAGTTTGCCAACCACTGGTCTAGTCCATCAACGGGACAGTAAATAATTACAATACACTGTGATAGGCAGTGTCTCAGAGCACATGCAGTTTCATCAGTGTCAAAATTTTGCTTAAAATTTTCTCAAAATTTCGCTGGCTCAAAGTGATTCCTGTTTCCTTTTTTAAGTTGTTCCCAACCCATCTCTTACATGATGTTTTAGAATCTGCCCAGAATCAACTGAATGATCATAGGTTTACATAGATTCACATGTTTCAATTATTTAACTATCCACTTACTTTTTCAAAAGTCAAAAGAGTTACCAAAACAGCCACAGGGATGTAAAATATAGCACAGTGAATATAGTCAATAACATTTTAATAATTATGTATGATGCCAGTTGGTACCGGAAATATCAGGGTGAACACTTTGTAAAGTATATGACTGACTAACTACTATGTGTACACCTGAACCTAATACAGAATAACACTGAATGTAAACTGCAATTGAAAAAAAAAGGTTTTAAGTACAATATCCTGATAGGAAAAACTGTATTTTAAACCAAAGACCATCTATAATGACTGATAAATTATTCCTCAATATCAATTTGAAAGAATTGAATATGCAGTGTAGAGCAGATTCTGATTCTTTTTCAAATCACCACACACTGAGAAAATGATTGTATTTATAGAGTGTGCTGGAGTAAAGACTGATCACACATACACTCACACACCCTGCTGTTGCCCCAGCGATCTCGGCTGCAGTGTCACACAGCACAGCGCACAGCTCACGGAAGCTCTGGTCAGGAATATGCTCTGAGAATGTGCAAAAATGTGCTCAGTGTTTTTTTTTGTTTTTTTTTTTTTTTTTTTACCCATTACAAAAGAGGCAAATAACCTGATTACATCTCACACACAAAAGGTGTCTTTAATCTGTTTATGAATGTCTCAAATCCTCATGGTTTCCACACAGAAAATAAAGTACTGCTTATTTCTGAAATGCCATAGCTGCTTTGTCCAATAGGCTTGCAAATAAGATCCTCAAATGAGGCTCAATGCCACTTATACAACATGCATTTGTTGAGAACCTAACATGTGCAAAGCTCTGTGCTAGCATCTGTGAGACAGCGTGCAGTTCCGTTTCTACAGCGAGGGTCACGGGGGCTCCTCAACCTGCTGGCCACCTGAGTGCTGTGGAGCCAGGCTTTTCCTGACTGAAATCCTTTCACTTCCCACCACCCTGCTGGCAGAACCGGTTACGTTGGCAAAGCCTTGCCTAATTAAATGGGGTGAGGCAAGCTGACAGCAAACAAAATCCCAAATTGGAAGAAACATTCTCAGGAGCAAAGAAAATGAAGAGTTTTCTAGGAGTAGAAAGTGCTGGGTTTAGGAGGACAGATTTCTCTGTGAGAGGGAGAGAGGAAGGAGCTGTTTTGTGGATTAATAAGGACATCTGTCAGTTTCTCTCATCCAAAAGGGGAGTTTCACAGAGCATGTATTATGGGGTTTTTCCCTCTCATAAAAGCTACAGAGTCTGAGGTACAGTGCTATCAGAAGCCATCAGCTAGTCCTGTATAACCCCAAAAGCATTTTCATGTGAAATTTCAAGTGCACAGACATCTCCAATTGAACACCAGGGATATGGATAGAATCTCCCAATAAGGAATGTACATCACAAGTCATTTGATTGTTAAATGATAACCCTTTTCTGAGTAGCTTTGTAATGAAAATACCTTCGAGCCTAAATGATCTGGTAATGAATGCAACAGTATGCAAGTCAGTGTAGCTAAGCAAATAATAAACAGATGGACACTGAAACCCAAAATGTTAATTAAAAAGTCAATAAACATTAGAGCTCCTTTAAAATAACGTCACATGCGTGTGCCCTAGAGAAATGTATTATAGATGAAAACTCTGCTGAGGTTTCACTGGAGGGAGAGATGTGCTGACTGAACTAATCCCGAAAGCCCTTTCTAGTTCTGATCTGATCTCTTGAAAAGCTTTTTCTCCATATTTGTAAGGAGAAAAAGAGAACAAGGTCTTTCTCTGTCTGATGCCCAAAGTCCTGTATATCTCTGAGATTCAAATGAATGAACTCACATATTCAGCAGACAGACACTGAGCCCCTTGCATGCCCATGGAGGAGCTACATGCCAGAGCTGAGGGCCCAGAGGGGAGAGTCTGCCCTGGCGGAGAGGAGGAACCAGAGGAAAGACAACAGGTGGTAAGATGGCTTCTGACTGTAATAAACACTCAGAAGGAAGTGAGGGGGGGGGGGGCAGCAATGGGAATGATAGTGGCCACGGAAGGTGTCTCCAGGGAGGGTTTTTCTACCACAGCAGAGGAAGGTGGCGAGTCTCTCTCTCCCCCATTTACAGACTTGATGATACAAAATGAGGCGCAGGCAGGGAGGGCTGCGCAGCCCAGCCCGGGATGCAGGTTGCCCATTCCTTCGGCAGACAGTTACTGGACTCTGCAGGTATGACTATGACTGCACTCCCCAGGTTGTCTGAGGAGACTCAGGAAGCAGGCTGCTGTCACCGTCTGTTATGTGTTAACATGGGGGTTATGGGAATCTCATCGGAGGAGAGCCTAACCAGGTTTGGCAACTCAGAGAAGATTTCCTGAAGGAAAAGAATGAGGCAGATGAAGGACAAGTGGGGTTTATATAAGCATAGTGGGGTGAGGATGGAGTCAAGGGCAAAGGCATCTTCCAAACAGAGAATGGCTTTGCCAAAGGCCTGTGGTGGCGAAGAGCACGCAGTGGGACCAGCAGGGGGTTTGGCATTGTGGGTTACAAAGGGCTGGGGTGGGGATTGGGAAGGCTGGAAGGCTATGGAGGGGCAAAGGCAAGACCAAGGGCTAGATCATGGAGCAAGCAGGCCAGGAGTTGGGACTTTACCCAAATGGCAACAAAGAGTCATTAAAAGTAAGTCCAAGGAGGGTCATGTGATGAAATCTTTGGATCTGTGATGAGAAAAACTGAATTGGCTGGGAGTTTAGCCTTCATCAATCCCCATCCCTCCACAGTCAATTGATGAGGGTGTGTGTGCGTGCGTGCGTGCGTGCGTGCGTGCGTGTGTGCGTGCGTGCGTGTGTGTGTGTGTTGAGATGGGGAGGAGATGAAGAGATGGAGAGAAAAAAAGAGGGTGGCTCCTGAAAACTCCAAGACCCTTCTCACCACAAGGACCTCAGCAACCCCAGCCCTCTCCCCCACCAGTCTGCTGCCCCTGTCACTGGGGCCCAGGTCAGGAGGGGGGGGAGTAGCAGTGAGGAGGTGGGGGATATTATGAGGTTCCCAGGTTGGGGTCCTGGGGTGACTTTCCTCTGCTCTCTAAGATTAGAAGCCAGCTTGTGCCTTCGCAATGTTTCCCCTCTTATTTGCATGTCAGACTAGAGGAAGAACGTGTTTCCTTCCCTCTCTACCATATGTTTGGTGTTACCATCCCAGTGATACGCCTTAATATAGCACCGCAGCTCAGAGAGGGGAAAGGAGCAAGGATGCTTTACTGCTAACTCCTAACCATGTTCTGTACCAGTCTGTTTCTTCCAAGAATAAAAAGGACTGATAACATTTGCATGATTTTATCCAACTGACTTGTCTCCTCTCTCGCCCCCCTTCCCCACCCACCCCATGAAGGCACCTGTATATCAGCAAGTCCAGCTGCATCAACACTGGGCCTTCCCTGGACTTTCCATGGTATTAGCATTTCCACCACCCACCTCACACCTAGGCTGGCCAATGCTGACACCAAGAAGGAAACCAACATCCTATGTTTTCATAAAGAGAAACGCAAATGCCATCTTTAATGGGCAGGAAGGGACGTATAATGCTGAGGAGACTGACTTTCTCCTTTCAGAGTTAAAACCAACACATGACATTGTAGAAGTGAGAATATGCTAAAGAGAGGTATATACAGTTGTTGAATTTTAGGAATATAACTTCCCAAGTCCTCTTCAAAAATAAAGTATGGTTTTGATATTTAGTTGCTTTTCAGATGCTTCTTGAGTTGGCGCTCATATTTCTGATTTAAGAACATTTGCGCACAGAGGAAACTTCCCCAGTGTTCTGAGAAGGTATGAGCTGTGCTCTGATTGGTGCTGAAAGCAGTGACTGGCAGAAGGCACGACGCCAGAATCAAGATTTTGAACTGAACATCGCTGTGGAACAATAGAAAGAGCCTTGACTTTAGAGAAAGCTGGGTTCAAATTCTTACTCCAACATTTATTGGCCATGTAAATTTAAACAATGTACTCAGCCCTCTCGGCCCAGTTTCTCATGGGTAAAAACAGTGTATGTCATATGCCCCTTATAAGATCATGGTGAGAATTAAATCAAATACAAATCTGACTAGATATCAAATATTTGTTAAAAATTTTAGATATAGCTTGTGTATAATATCTAGGATAGTGCCTTGGCTAATAAAATACTCCTGTTAGCAAGAGGAGATCTAAAAAATTCCAAGGTCTTTTCACCAGATGAAGAGTTCTGGGGATAGGTGGTGGTGGCTGCACCACAGTGTGATGTACTTAATGCCACTGAATTTTGCAATTAAATGGTTACGATGTTCTGGCTGGTGTTGCTCAGTGGCTAGAACATTGGCCCATGCACTAAAGGGTCATGGGTTTGATTTCCAGTCAAGGGCATATACCTGGGTTGCAGGTTTGATTCCCGGCCCTGGTCAGGATGAATGGCAGGAGGCAACCAATCAATGTGTCTCTCTCACTTCTCTCTCTCTCTCTCTCTCTCTCTCTCTCTCTCTCTCTCTCCCTCCCTCCCTCCCTCCATCCCTGTCCCTCCCTCCCTCCATCTCTCCCTCCCTCCCTTTCCCCTTTCCTACCTTCCAATCTCTCTCAAAATAAATAAATAAATAAATAAATAAATAAATAAATGGAAAACATGTCCTTAGGTGAGGATTTAGATTTTTAAAAAAACACACAGTTTAAGATGGCAAATTTTATGCCATCTTATCCGTATATGTTATCAAATATGTTATGCATATTTTCTACAATGTAAAAAAAAAAAAAAGAAAAAAAAAAAAAAAAAAAAAGAACTCCAGGCAATATTTTAAAAGTGTTTAAATTATCTGGATGGAGATACAGAGTAATCAACAGGGAGATTTATTCTACTTTAAACAGGTTGGTTTTCTTTCAAGCCTGTATTATTTCTCATTACTGAAATATGCATTATCAATACTGAATTATTTTTAGTAAAATGTTCAATGGTGCATCTTTTAAATAAAAAATGAAACACTGCATTTTACCAGGAATCACAAATTCTAGAAGAAAAGGATTAATCTATGAGTTTTCTGAGAAAAGTGGAAAGTGAACACTTCAGCTGGACTAGAAGTCACAGGAAATCATGGTTCTCAGAGCCACTGTCCATCACAGCCCGATGAGGCCACACCTGGGCGGTCAGGAGCTGGGTGGGGCAGGAGCGAGCTCTCAGTATATAATCCATAGAGAGGCTTCCTCAGTTTCCCAAACCTAACTTCTCCACCACTCACCCTCATGCCATCCTATCCTATATCCTATATTCTTCACAGCACCTATCAACTTCTAAAATTATCTGGATTATTTACTTCTCCCACCCCTCCCCTCCAATGTAAAAATCAATGAAAATGGAGACATTGTCTTAGTTATTAGTGTATCCTATCTCCTGGCATTGGCAAGTGGCATATGCAGAATGAAAGAAAGAATGAATGAATGAACATTTGAATAAAACAAATCCTATCTTCGCTTATGCTGTCACCCGAGCAAGCCCCACTGTACATGGCTAGAATCTTGGCCGCCATCATGAACATGAAATGTCTGACTCATGTTACGGTGAGGTCCCCCTTGGGGAGATATTTCCTGCCTCTGAGATATTGCCTCTGAAAAGTGACAGGGAATGGGCAACTGCACTAGACCCTCGATATTAAGGACATGAAACAGCATTCTGAGCAAGTCAGGAATCACGGTGACTCTCAATGGGGAAGTTGATCAGGTGGCTGGGACGGTGGAACAGAGTGTTTCCTGTACAGAATCTACAAAAGAAACGGGATGAGCTGCACCAGCTTGACAGAGGACAGGGTTCTTTAGTCCCCACAACACTGAGCTAAGCGAGGAGCCTCAACATCTCCCATCCCACGTTCTGTCACTGTAGAACCAATGCCTGAAGGACAATCAGTGTGACAACAGGATGGTCACTGACTGGGGGGATATCTCATGGCTGAAAACAGCAGCTGAAGGGATACATGGATCCATCTGTTGGAGGTGTCTCTTGGCAAAGTGGATGGGTTTCCTTTGGTTATGCTTCATTTTTTCTTTTCCAAATGAGTCATTGTACATTCTATGCTGTGCAGCTTGAGGAGAATAAGGTGCAGGTGATAAAGGATCTGCCAGAGAATTGCTCCAGCAACATGGAAACAACGGTTTCCAACCGTGATGGGATTGAAAGTCACTCCTCAAGAAACAGACAGAAATTTCCTCTGAGTGGGTACCAGAGCCCCCTGACACTCATCAGAGTGCTGCAGCCGGTTCCAGCTCCCACAGAGCCACTGAGGGCCAGGAAGGAATCCCTTGTGCAAGGTCAGGTTTTGCCAAACCTGAGAAATATTCTTTCTTTGCAGACTTCAACTCAGATCATGGGCTCACAGATGTAAAAGATCAGAGCATCCTTGATGAAAGCCTGCCTAACCTTTTCAGAACAATAACACTGATTTTTACACAGACCTTGGGACCACTTTTCTACAATTGCTCTCAGTGGTCTGCTTAGGTATCTAATGATGCTTGTAGTTCATGACCTCATTATGCCAATAGGTCTATGTACATTACTACCTTGAAGTTTACCTTCTCTAGTTGAATCTTCTGTGGACATGAAAGTCACTAGCTAGAAACCTCAGTTATTTGAGGATCAATTGTTGCCTCACCTCTCACTGTTGCTTCTCATGGGAAAAATGACAAATTCCTCAGCTCCATTAACCTTCTCCTGTAAGACCACTAATGCACCCTTTTAGCTATTTTGTTGTTCCTCTTTGGCACCTCTCCACGTTCCCTTGCATTCTCCCAAAGTGTTGCAGCCAAAACGGAATACGGCACTCTAGGGATCACACACACACACACACACACACACAAAAGGATTATTTGCTCATTTTCAGCTTCTAACACATTTCTTATTGTCTTTTTACTCATCAGAGCAGAGTATAACTGATCCTCTGTGGATTAGCCTCTTGGAGCCTCACTATGGGAAACCCACACATTGAGAAACACTCCACTTTTTAAGCCAAGCATGAGACTGCCCAATGAGCCTTCAGAAAATCTGGGTTCCAGCCTTCAAACCTCTCAGAGCTTCATTTCCTTCATTTCTATGTCCAAAATGAGAATATGTCCAACTGACTTATTGCAGGTAAAGCACTGTCAGATATTAGCACATAATAACCTGCCCATAGAATTAGGATAAAATCCAGTCTCCTTACAGAACAGATGGCCTGCAATGCCCGCCTGATCTGTTCCTACCAGCCTTTCTGGCCACTCCACTCACTCTGCTCCATCCACATGGGTTTCCTTTTCTTCGACAACCCAAGGTTATTCCCTCCATAGAGCTTTCACATGCCTATTCCCTCTGCCTGGAAGTCTCATCTCCAGATTCTGCATGGCTGGCTCCTCATACTTCCTGTTTCTGCTCAAACACATGACATTCTCTGATCCCCTAAAATAGTCACAAGTAAAACAGGGAAGGAATTAGGGGCAGTGGGAAGGTGAATCTTAGCTACAAATTCTGCCAACCACAGAGAAGCCTGAAAAAGAGTTCAGTGAGGCCTTGTCTAAATGGAGAGATCTCTATCCATGAGCCTAAGGTCAGGGCATCACCCAGGACAGGGAAGGACAGTTTAGCTATATTGGCAAAAACCAATCTTGGCATATGCTTTAGCGTTTTTATTCATCTACTCATAAATATTTGCTGAGCATCTCCTGCATGCTGGAGATGGGGATAGAAACCAAAACCATGTCTAATCTCATGGTTTCAGTGTCCTCCTGCATAAATTTTTAGAGAGTGACAAATGCATATCCTCAGGCCATTCTATCCTGTCATATGTTTTATTTTCTTCATAGCCCACAGTGGGATTGTTCCAGATTTTGAATGATGGCCCCTAAACAATGATGAACAATGTCTCCACTTTTCAAGGCTGCATTCAGTTGATCGATACCTTTTTAACTAAGACCACCCTCCTTAAAGAACATACTCCCAGATCCTTTACCAAATTTAATGACAAAAATTGTGCATGTGCAAAAGTTGCTGTGAAAACAGTGGCACGTGGCTTCAGAGGAGTGTGCTCATCTCTGGAGATTTAAATCACTACATGCTTTCAAAATAGTCTTGACTGCACACTCAGAACAGCTCCCCTTCCTTGTTTTGTCTGTTTATACTGTAAGACAATGGATCATCCAGTACTGAGAAGGAATGTTGAGAATTATAAGGTTTTTTCTCACAAGGAATTTTCACTTTGATGAGGGTCTTAGGGACCCTGTTTCACTCCCCCCCACCATGTCGCATGCTCTTGGTCTCCCCACACCATCCACTCATCCTTAATTGCAACCTCTGAAGGCTCTCCTGCCTCTCATCCTAACAATAGCCTTTGAAAAGTGTTCTATTGTATCATGCATGATGAGTCTAAGGATCTCAAAGAAGGAAGCTATAGAGGGAGGCTCAGGTCATTAAAAAAAGCTCACTGATAAGATAAAGAAAGTTAATCTCACTGGACAGAATGAGGATAAGAAAAAGAAGAGGTGGGTCCTACACATGGTCACTGTGTGTCTATACAGGGGCCAGGGAGTGGTTGGGGTTCATGGGAGAAAGCAAGAGAGAAGTTCCAGAAGCACAAATGAGCTTGCCAGTGAAGAGGTAATACTGGGGAGAAAAAGGAATATAATGGCCAGGTAACTAAGTGATAAGTGGCTTCAAAAATCAAGATGAGAAATTTGGGTTAATAGGATTCATCCTCTATCTTTAGGGTTGGAAAGAACTTCAGAGGTCAACTAATCCAAACATACCCAAAAGCAAGACAAGAGCCCACTTCGGACACATGAATGCCCTTCTGCCTGGGTCCCTTTGAGCTCACTGTCCCAGGAGCAGGCCATCAGTATGCAAGATACAGTCCTGTCTCTATCTGCCTCCTTCCACCATCTCTGCCACTGACCCCCATAACCATCTCCGTGGATGGCCACCTCTTTCTGTATCTGGAGCCCATGTTTTAGATCACGCTACCAGCCAACACTGTTCTGAGCACAGAGAAAAAGGACATCATAACAAAATTAGGAACAATATTTTTTTAAGTTCAGGTATTGTAAGAGTTATCATTTGGCACTTTTCTGCAAGATACGGTGGAGGCTGAAATAAAATCAGAGGAAAAGAAGATATCCCCGTCTGTAATGACTATAATCAAGCTCTTCCCACACGAGCCTTTCTTCACTGAGCCTCCCACAAGGCCTCTAACTCTGCTCCATGAGATGTTCTGACAACTTCCACATGGGAACAACACACAGGAGTTCTGGAACAGGGACAAAACTGCAGCTCTGTTTCTTTGCCGGTTTTCTTTTCTACTTATATGTAGATACGTTCATTGTCATCTTGGGCTTTAACATCTTGGAATAAGATGTCTCCATGGCAGCAAGTGCAGTGGGAAGTTTACTGCATAAAGTTATACTTTTTGAAATCACAATAAAATAAATCCCCTGGTAAATTAAATGGAAGGGTAATATTTGTTGTATGCCTTTTGTAAAACAAACTAGATCTCAGCATCTAAAAAAAATATCCTCTTTCTTTTAATCGCAGACCTTTATTACTCTGTTGTTTTATGTTAGCTCCATAACACCTTATAGAACTGAATGTAAGGCATTGTGAGACCAGGAGAGTGTGACGCTTACCATGTTATCTTTTTCATGGTTACCTACATTTCAGGGTAACACCCTATCCCCAGTGGTCTCCCATGGGGGAAATGCATTAGAATCAAGTGGAGAGCTTCTACCAACAGAAATCCCGAGGCTCAACCCCAGGCTTAATGAATCAGAATCTCTGCAAGGGAGCCCACAGCTTTTCCTCAGTGATAGCCATGGTTGAAAAGAATTTCGTAAGACAAAGAAATTATTTCCTAACTGTGAATGTTAGCCTTCAATATACTCTATGGAGAAAAGGTAAGGTATGAAACATTCTAATATTCCTAGAAAGAAACCAGCAGAGGTTTTTGTATGTGAAGCTCTCTTTTCAGAATAGAAATGCTCCATCAATTCACTACAAAGCGGAAGAAAGAGGCCAGACTCTGAGAAACAAGACGGGAGACTAGGATCACATGGGGTCTTTCCAGAGGGTCTAGATGCATCCATGCTAACTAAAATTGTGTTTCATTTATTCTAACAAAAGCTGCCCAGGGGTTCTAGCCTGTTTAGCTCAGTGAGTAGAGCATCAGCCTGTGGACTGAAGGGTCCCAGGTTTGATTCTGGTCAAGGGCACATGCCCAGATTGTGGCAGCCGATGAATGATTCTCTCTCATCACTGATGTTTCCATCTCTCTCTCCCTCTCCCTTCCTCTCTGAAACCAATAAAAATAAAAAAATAAAAAACACAAAAGCTGCCCAGGGCTCATGCCTCAGTCTACTCTTTAATGACACATGGTGAGAAGAGTCCTCAGTATATCCTGAATAATCCTCTGCATGTGCCCTAAGTCAGACATGGAAGAGATGCATGAGGCTGCAGACCCCACGCTCTGGAATCAGTGTTGAAGGTACAAACTAGGGGCTGAACGGGCAGCGATCCAAGGCTGTTTTCTTGGAGATAAAGCAGGAAAATTGGGAAGCAATTCTGATAGGCTCTAGAGACAGGGACAAAAGGTCTAAATATTCACAATTAACAATCATACACTATTCATTACTAATATGAGCTATAAGCCACAAAAAGATATGGAGGAACCTTACGTGGCCTATTGCTAAGTGAAAAAATCTGAAAAGGCTACGTACTGTGTGATTCCAAATATATAATATTCCAGAAAAGGCAAAACTATGGAAACAGTAAAAAAAAATAATAATAAAAAAAAGATCAATGGTTACCAAGGGGAGAGGGGTAAGGGAGGAAAGAAGAAATGAAGAGGTGGAGCACATGAGATTTTTAGGGCAGTGAAACTATTCTGTAAAACCATGATAGTAGATACATATCATTACACAGTTGTTAAAATCCAAAATCCAAAGAATGTAAAGCACAAAGAGAAAAACCTCATGTACACTATGAACTTTAGCCAATAATAATGTATCAGTATATTCTCATTAGCTGTAACTCATCTATTACATTAATAGATGTTAATCATTGGGGAAACTGGGGGAAAGGGTATATGGGAACAGTCTGTACTTCCTCCTCAATTTTCCTGAAAACCCACATAAATAAAGTATATTAATAAAAAATGATAATGAACCATGACTACATATGCACTAATATGACTAAAATTAAAAATGATGACAACCCCAAGTATTGGTGAACCACTAGAATTCTCTTATAGTACTAGAAGAAGTGAAAATGGTATAACAACTTTGGAAAAACAGTTAAACACACCACCTACCAAATTACCCAGCAATGCTCCTCCTAGGTACTGACCCAGGAGAAATGAAAACACACATCTTTGCAAAAACCTGAATATAAATGTTATAACAGCTTCAACATAATAGCCCCAAACTAAAGAACCTAAGCACGCACCACTAGGTGAACAAATAAGCACTTGTGGTGCATTTATATGGTGGGGAATTTGTAGGGGAAAAAAATCAGATCAGAGGCTGCCTGGGACAGAGGGTGAAGGGGATTGACTAGGAAGGGACACTGGGCATTTTTTGACACCTTGGAAATATTCTATATCTTGATTGTTCTGTCATTACCTGGAGGTACACACTTGTCAAAAATTGACAGAACCATACACTTTGAATGAATGCATTTTACTGTATAAAACTTAAAATACAACATAGGTAAGTAAAATTAAAAAGATAAACAAGATAATTATTAAATTTAAGGAAAACAATAAAAGGTACAAGAAAGTAAATGTGATCCTAATATATCTTATGATTTGCTATAAAGATTATTTACACAGTCACATAATATAAACACTAAATTTTTATTTAATCAATTAGATACAGACCCATGTATTCTCTCTCTCTCTCTCTCTCTCTCTCTCTCTCTCTCTCTCTCTCTCTCTCTCGTTAGATAAAAAGCTAAATCCTTTTGATAGTACTATGTCAATAAATGATGTTCTGAAAAGGATAGATTAATTGAAGAATAGTAGAAACGTGTTGTTTAGAAATTTGGTAGTAAATACCAGAAGTGACAGTTTAAGGAGTTCAAATACCAGAAGTGACAGTTTAAGTGACAATTTAAGGAGATTCTCTCTTTGAGGAGAGAATCAAGGAGTCAGGAAGGAAGGAGTGGGGCAAATGAGTGCTATTCTTCATTTTTAGACTAGCCTTACTAATTTATTATTAAAACTATGTATAAATATCTCACTCTGATAAAAGTAAAATTACATTTTAAAATCATGTAAATACCCACAAATATCCTTATGTTGTACTGTTAAGTGCAGAAAGCTAATTTTGGTTTAATATGAGTATGACATAGGTTTCATTCAAAACAAAATAATAATGAAATCTAACCACAAATATGTATGAATTTATGAATATAAAGAAAAGTAAGGAATGATTAACAACAAAATTTTAACATTAGCTACCTCAGAGGAAGGAATTAAAGATTATAGAGGTGGTAGTGTAATAAATTATTAACTTTTTCCATATGCATTTCTGTATCACTTGACATGTTAAATAATGAATGTGTATTAATTTTCCTATTAAAAATCAACACAATAGCAAACAGGGAATTAAATTGGTTTTTACAGGTCTAATACTATATGAATACATGACTCCTACCTAACCTCTACTAGAAATCCAGTTTTCCATGTGATATTTATCCCAGAAATGCCCACCTTACGTGCATATTGCTAAGTGAAAAAATCTGAAAAGGCTACGTACTGTATGATTCTAAATCTATCATCCTGGCAAAGCTTTTAAAACCTCAAGTGAAGACATATATGGATTCCACTGTGATTTGACTGATCATTTACATCACTTAAAAAGGCCTCATTGAAAGTTAAGACTTTTGCCTCACTGGCTAGTTGTTAAGGCATTAAGGCCAGCTGCTCCACACACAGGTATACAAAC